>NC_084743.1:41399922-41629922 GCF_033978785.1 Entelurus aequoreus
TTTTAGGTCATTTGTCAATGTCACATAATGCCGTAATCAATGTTTACCAGGAAATGTGACATAACTCAAAGTCATATTGTGGTCATTAAGGCGTGAGAGGTCTGGAGAAAGTTCATAGTAATGTTATTGATTTCTCACACATAACGGGAAGAAACGACAGCAACACGGAAGGTTCAATAGTTGCTTGATAATTATATTGCATCGTGTTTCATAGACTATACAACCCAAAGTTTCAACTGGCTGCGGAAGAGGATGAGTTCATTACTGCATAGGTAAGTCGAACTCCTTCTGGTGTTTTAGTAAGTAAATGCAAAGTTGTCCTCTTACCAGTATTGTAGAGAGCTATGGCATATGTTTCCATTTAAAAAAAAAGGATTTATAATATATTCAACTATAGACACCATCTTTGTGTCATATGTTTTTGAAACATCTTGATTTGTATCCCTAAAGCTATCTAAAATTGAAAACAAAACATGTTTCTAAAAATGTGTTTTTTAAGACATCATGATATATATTTATAAAACTGTTGAACATTGAAAACCCAACTCCCAATTGCTTCTTCCTACTACTTCACTGCAATATGTAATAAAATGGATCAATCCCAATTCATACATCCATCCATTTTTTACCACTTGTCCCTCTCGAGGTGGCGGGGGTGGCTGCAGCCTATCCCAACTGCATTCGGGCGGAAGGCGGGGTCCACCCTGGACAAGTTGCCACCTCATCGCAGGGCCAATCCAAATTCATTAGATCATTTATTGTTAGATTTAAAAAATAAAAAAAATAAAAAAATTCACACTGTCATCTTGAGGTATTGTCTTTAGAATTTTGAGGCTCTGTGAATTCTTTCTGGATGCACTGCACATACAGTGTTCCCTCTAACTTTTCATGTGTCACACACTCACTGAGCATTCAGTAGACCACATGTGAGCAACATTAGACATGCACACTTGTTCCAATCCTGACATCATAGCAAGTTATATGTCTTATTATTATAATCAAGTGACAGCTGTGTTTTCTTTTAGACTGTTTTATAACAAACAATAGATGAGTTGACCCACTTACATTGAAAATAAAACAAATCATGCACCTGGGGATAGATTGATTGGCAGCACTAAATTGGCCCTAGTGTGTGAATGTGAGTGTGAATGTTGTCTGTCTATCTGTGTTGGCCCTGTGATGAGATGGCGACTTGTCCAGGGTGTACCCCGCCTTCCGCCGGAATGCAGCACCCCCAGCGACCCGGAACGGGACAAGCGATAGAAAGTGGATGGATGGAAATCTTGTTTTTCATGAGCTATGTACTAGTATTGTAGGTCCGGGTGGGAGTCATGCTTTGGAAATAAATTGTTCCCTTTCAGAGATCGCATTTAGTTTCTCGTGTAACATTCACATGTTGCACAATGAGATGTGTGCTGTAGCACAAACATCGGATAGAGTGTACTTTGATGTAAGTTCCTGTGTGTTAAATATATCATTAGAGTTTGTATTTGCCTTTCTGTAATCTAGTAACAGCATTTTATAAATTAACATACTTGGTAAATGACAGTAGAATAAGTAAACATCTGATTGGGAAGTCATATTGTAACAACCTGGCATTTACAGTTTATGTGTGGTCAGGGACGTAACCAGGACTTGACAATTTCCAAGGTTTAAAAAATGGCAACCCAAGAAGAATTTTGAAAGGCTGAAATCATGGTTATCCCAGCACCATTTAAATAATATTACCTTGAGCAACGTAATGAATAATCCACTTGTTTTTAATTACTATGCTGAAGTTAGGGTGTTAGGCGTATTAAACAATTTTAACATCATTAAAACAACAATTATTTCATTTCATCTCTGACTTGGGTTTGAACTCACAACTTTCTGATTTGTAGTTCATGTCCTAGTCACGCGGGACACAAGGGACACCGGAAGCGTTGAGGAAAATGTATGTTTTTTTCTAATTGGTGACAGAGCATGACATGTCCAGGAATATATTTGGGTAAAAATTCATATGAGGCACCTTGTCATTCAATAATTTGCATTTCACATGCGCTTCTTCACACAAAACGCCACCCCCTCACGGATTGTGAAGCTCTACGTACAGTGTGTGTTCTGCGTATAGAGTGGGGCGGCACATGACTGTATTACACCGACAGCGTTTCACATACATTTTTATTCAGGTGAAACTAACATTAGTGACGTCACTATAATTTCATGTTAACGTTATGTTGACAGCACATTTTGGATCGGATGATGTTTAAAGTAAAAGTGGACTTCATTGTGTAATGATGTTGTCTAATGTCTGGAGTTGTATCTGGTTCAGCTGTGCATGACCAAATATTGTATATTAAGAGAGGACACTTTACCCACCTGCTCCCAGTGCCATCCACACTGGTTTAAAGGTAACTTTGATAATGGGTTTCCCTATGTAAAACGCTTTGAGTCACTCGAGAAAAGCGCTATATAAATATAGTTCACTTCACTATCGCATGGTGTAGTACAGCGCACACGATGTCCCACACAAAGCATATTTGCAGACATCTCCTTCTTGTCACTTAAAAAATACAGGAATTTTACCCCATTAAAAATGAATGGGCAATATATATATCCCACGTTTCTTTCTCGATTTGAACATACAAACTTCGAATGGTTCCAAAGACAAAATGTTCCTTGCTCTCGTTACTCAAGTGCTAGCATGCTAACATAAGCATGCTAATTTTTTTTAGCTAATTTTGCAACCTTATACCCCAGAGTCATATAACTTGGTATGTGACACATGCTAACCTTTGAGTCATAAAACTTGTTACCTGACACTTGCTAACATTAGCATTTCAGTTCGACTTGTGCATGTCGGCGGCTATGTCACATGCAATTCTGCCTGAAATTGTACAGATTCTAGTACATATGTATTGTTGATGTAGCAAGCTACTTTTGTTCTGTAGCTTGTAGTGTAGCTCGCTACAAGTCTCTAAGGATAGCTTCACCTGTAGCTACATTTAATCAAGAGTAACTAGTTTACATTTTTCAAGTAGCTTTCTTGTCAATGGTTACAAATATGACCATTTTCTGATTTCTGGAGTTATCAGATCATTCAAAGTGATCAGGTAAACAGCACAATCTGGTATTATTTATCGGCTAATAGACATCGTCTCATTATGAAAAATCGGTATTGTATTTTTGCGGGTAATCTGATCACGTGTACAAATCGAAGGCATTTAAATTACAGACCTTGTATTAGTTCTTGATGAGAAATATGAGCATTTCAGTATGTAAAAGCAGCTTGATAACAGTAAATCCAGTGGGCTGTACACTTAGTAACAGCTGGAGATTTTTTTCCTGGGACAATCTAACACGCAAACTTGGTGAGCATGGAAACGTCACCCCATTATCTATCTTGCACTTTGCCACAATACATTTGAGTTATAGGTCACTACTTTGATACACCTATGTACTTAGAAAAAAATCTGATAATAGACTAAAACTATGAAAACCAGTGATTTTCAACTAACACGTTAACAACCATGTCAGATCTAATAATTACAATCATCTGATGACTTCCAGGCAAGTCCTTGCATTACAACATTCCATGTTAGGTTGTGTGGTTACAAGACACTCCCATAAAGTATTAATACTACAAAAACAAAGAAAACTGAATATGCGGCGGAAGAATAAGTAGGCGGATAAATATGTATTAACACTTTGCTGCCCTGTGTAAAAACATAGCCACTTTTTTGTCCTCCCTTCAGTATGTCTCTCAAGCATTAGTTGGATTCTTCTGATGGCAGTGCGTCAAAGAAAGGGAACGTGAAAGGAGCATGTGAAGTGAATTGAGACATTGTAAAATGATCCAAGATCTACATTGGCTGAATGACTAGTCCAAGGCGCTCAAATGCCACGACCATCATTAAGGATATAGATTGTCACGTGAAAAGATCTGCTCCTATTAAATGGACAGTGGTACTATCACTATGCAAAATAGTGGTTTCATTATTGAGAATTTTTGTGAAAGTTGGCCCCTCTTAACCCCAGCTGTGTCACAGTCTCTGTCTGTGTGTATGTGTTTGTCTCTGTGTGTGTCTTTGTGAGAGTGGGCGTGTTTTGGGCATAGGCTTGGCTCCAGCCAGGCTGATCCCAGCTCCCTAATCAACTCACCTGCAGCCTATATATGTTTGGACTTCACTCGGCGCGATCGCCAGATCGTTCACAGTTCTACACGTGTACTCTACGTGTGACTGTCTCAGCCTGCTAGCCTCAGCCTGCTGGCCATAGACTGCTAGCCTCAGCCTGCTCTCCTGGACCACAAAAGCCAAGAACTACAAGCTCCCTCCTTTCCTTCTTGGTTTTTTAATAATAACCCTTGGACTTTGATTCTGCCTGTCATTTTTGCATTTGGGTCCACAAGTTATACCTATCGTGACAAGCTGCCTTTGGGCGGTATAGCTCGGTTGGTAGAGTGGCCATGCCAGCAACTTAAGGGTTCCAGGTTCGATCCCCGCTTCCGCCATCCTAGTCACTGCCGTTGTGTCCTTGGGCAAGACACTTTCCCCACCTGCTCCCAGTGCCACCCACACTGGTTTAAATGTAACTTAGATATTGGGTTTCACTATGTAAAGCGCTTTGAGTCACTAGAGAAAAGCGCTGTATAAATATAATTCACTTCACTTCACTGAAGACAAGAACAATCTTGGGCCGATCCTCTTTCTATATCTCTTGTACTGGTACTGTTGTTAGGTGCAAGTAACCGTAAAACAATACCAGTCGGTTTTGTCTAATTACTGTGCATAATACTCCACATCTGATGATCCACTTTAGTCAAGATCTTTCGCTAAGGGTAGAGGCATTTTTTTCCCGAAAGAACTGTAGCTACAGGTCACCAAGTCCTCCTACCGACACTCGGAGTCATAAGCTAACTTCCGGTAAAACTTAGCCCAATTGAGCACCTGGCTTGTCAGCTTGTGCAGCACCCAGAGCCATTCCTGTGAGGTGAACAGCGTGCACTGGACATCCAAACACCAAATCCAATGGCATGCGCGGCCCATGCCCAAACATGATTTCACTAGGTGAACTTCTGAACTGCTGTCCTGTACCCCCATAGAACTAAGGTCAGGTGCAGATCCCAATCTTGCTGTTGTCGACTAATCAGGATCGTAAACTTGGGCAATAAAGTAGTGTTCTGAAAGCCTTGTCAATGTCCAGCTATCAACAGACTTCTACAAAGACTGTTGCCCTGGTTTTGGCCCTGGTAACTGTGGTGTTCCTCAGGCATGCCAAAGCAGCAACAACTCTGTCGAAATGTACCATGGTTGTAGTAGCACTCTGGTCGTGGATCACATATGCTTCAGGCTAAACTGAAGAGATACATTACAATGATGACGATTACCCTTATCCGAGGGCGACAGGTGGATTCAGGATTGTGGGAGTCGCTTCCTAGCAGCTCCACTGTAGACACGGCACAAGAGCCAATCGTGCAGGTTTTAACAAGGTTTTAATGATCAATTGTTTTAAATCAAAATTCTCTCCAGACCTTCCAGTCGCGTCCGTATCCTACCTCTCTGCTCCCGGCTGCTCACTGTTAAAGACAACAGATGATTAGATTACCACGTACCACCTGTGAAATCTAATCACCTGCCAGCTGTGTCTCGCCGTCAGCACATGCCACACTATCCGATGGTGCTCCGCCCTCAACATCATTGACAGAGACGGTGACCTTTGCTCCTGCGGGCGCGCTGATCACACTCTCCCTCCACTACTCTTAGCACCAACCCGATTGCAAACGACCTCTTCATTGCTGCAGAATTAGGGACATCAGTATCCTTATACTCCTTGAAATCTCTGCAGTTTTTGACATCGTTTCTACATCCATCTTGCTCAACCGTTTATCTCAACAAGCAGTACAGCGATTTGCTGGTTCCACCCATACCTTTTCACTCCCGCATGTGACATTGCAGATTCGATTCCCATGTTGCTGGTGGTTGTATGCAAGACGAATGGCTAATAGGAGTCAGCATAGGACTGCACAGGAATCCCAGCGCCGACTAGGCTTTCTACAAATCTGATTGGGATTGATCGGCTCTGCTAAGAATTTGCATAAATTTGTCATCTTGTCATAAATAAGCTGTTGGACATAGCTTATTATGTTAGCAGTGTGAAATATCTCTAGAGTAAATATGACAGCTAAAACACAAGCCATCTAAGATATACTAATATGTCTTATCTTAAGAATGCAATACTGGAGCTTTACAAAGGGGGAAAATTAAGTTGTAGTGGAGCTTATAACAGGGGAGTGCATGCGATATGTTAAAACTGGAGCATCCCAAAACAGACACTGAGACATTCACGTAACTCATTGACCGTACTTTACATGACCAAACACAGCGCACACAAATTCCTTGCTTTCCAGTTGTCACTGTCCCATCAAGGTATGCCCAGTGTGCCTTCACTGACCTCGGAATTTAAAAACACCTAAATGAATAACATTACTGATCCCCAACTGGTAACGGACCAGTCTCTCACTGCTGCTATTGTCCATGGGTCACGAATAACTCCTGCAGTAATGACTAAATAATTGATGTTTGTTGCCCAAACAGTTGACACTTTCAAGTGTTGACTCACAAACAAGTCTGGCGTGAAACATTTAACTCTTCTGCAGCGCTGGGAAGGAAGTCATCAAGCTAAACTACACAGCGGTTCTACTGTATGTAATTCAGGACCCTCTCTATATGGAGTGGAGAACTGTCTGAGGAATTGGAGTGGCCTAAAAGCCGAACTTTGTACTTCCACAGTTCTTGGCCAGTAGAGAAAGCAGTCTTTTTGGTGTTTGTTCTGCTCGTCGGTTGCCAAATATCAACCAAACAGCATTTAACTGAACCAACAGGATACAGCAACATGTGTTATGATCCGCTGCCCGGATCATATTTCTGTTTACGTTTTCTAGTCACTTGTGTTTTTCTGTTAGTCTTGATCTCTTTCTAGTTCCTGTTTAAGCACTTCTCAGTTTGGTTACCATAGTTACTGATTATTTTCACCTGCCGCGGGTGTTCCCGACGCGCACCTGTTTTTCATGATTGACATTATTATTTAAAGCTTGCCTCCCCAACCAGTCGGTCTGGCTTCGTAGTTTGTTTTCACACAACGGATGACAACGTTTGTTTCCTGTTCTTTAGCTGCTAGTTTTTACGCTAGGCTAATTTTGCTTGCTAGCTCCCACGCTAGCCCTTTTGTTTTTGCCTTATGGGCCATGTGCACGTCTTTGTTTTTTCCTGCATGTTTAGTTCTTAAATAAATAAGTTTCCTACCTGCAAGCTGTGTCCGAGCCCGTCTGCATTCCTGGGAGAACAACACCCGCACCACGATGCGACCCCGTCGTCACAGTACGAAGCCAGCAAAAAGTTCTCCCGCAGCGAGCACGTTGGAGGAGATGGACGAAGGTGCTTGGATGGTGTTGCGAGCGATGGAGGCGGAGACTCTTCGCTATTCCCCCTCGGAGCGCCAGGACCTGATCTGGGGTCCTAACGGAAGATTGGTCCCAGTCAACTCCGTATGGCCCGAGGACATCGCCACACCTCCGCACCACCGGACGCGTCAGCGAAGACGAAAGCCGCCCAAGAGGTCTTCACTTCGCTGCCAAGACGCGCCACTCCCACAGACTCCTCCACCACTACACAGTAAGCTACATTCAGCCCAAGATTCCCCTTCTCAGATGTTTGGCAACCCAATCGACCACTTCGCCAAACATTTCTCCGATTGGGCTGTCAGTCACATGGACAGCGGCAACAATGACTTCATTCCGTGGGCGCCCGCTGATGAGGTAACTCCGCCCACTTCTGATAACGTCATAGATCAGGATTTTTTTTTTCTACCCTCAGCTTCCTTTTGTCAGCCGCTTCCTAAGGACTTTAATTCTAAGATAAAACATTATCAGGACATTTTTTTAAGGACTAAATCTAGTCAGTCCCAGTCACCTGACTTTCTAGCTCCACCCCCAGTGACTATTGCTCCGCCCACTGCACATATTTTTTCCCCCTGTGCTCCCACCCAGTCTCAAGTGGGGAGTAAGAATAGACATTTTGGACAATTTAGAGGAGAGGATTCTGCCCTCCTCCTGACCTCCCTCCACCCACCCTTGAAGACGGTTCCAAACCGCAAGGAGCGCGTCTGGTATCCGCTTTTTGAGGGGGGGGGGCTAGTACTGGGAGCTGTGCTTGTGGGGTGGCACAACGGCGCTCAGCTAAGCCGCAACCTCCTGCCCGGCCACCACCACCTGTCCTTCGGCGGGCTAAGCCGCAACCTCCTGCTCAGCCACCGCCACCAGTCCGTCTGCATGCTAAACCGCAACCACCTGCCCGGCCGCCACCACCAGTTTTTCGGCCTGCTAAGCCGCAACCGATAGCTAGGCCACCTGCACCTAAGCTAGCGCCAAGTCTAAGGCTAGCACCAGCTCCACCACAGGTTCCAGTACCTGCACCTCGGCTGGTTCCCACACCAGTACCTGCACCTCGGCTGGTTCCCACACCAGTACCTGCACCTTGGCTGGTTCCCACACCAGTACCTGCACCTCGGCTGGTTCCCACACCAGTACCTGCACCTCGGCTGGTTCCCGCACCAGTACCTGCACCTCGGCTGGTTCCCGCACCAGTACCTGCACCTCGGCTGGTTCTCGCACCAGCACCTGCTCCTCGGCTGGTTCCCGCACCAGCACCTGCTCCTTGGCTGGTTCTCGCACCAGCACCTGCTCCTCGGCTGGTTCTCGCACCAGCACCTGCTCCTCGACTGGTTCTCGCACCAGCACCAACTCCTCGGCTGGTTCTCGCACCAGCACCAACTCCTCGGCTGGTTCTCGGACCAGCACCAACTCCTCGGCTGGTTCTCGCACCAGCACCGCCTCCTGCATCGGCTGCCACGACAGCGACTCCTGCTGCCACGACAGCGACTCCTGCTGCCACGACAGCGACTCCTGCTGCCACGACGTCGACTCCTCCGGCTGCCACGACAGCGACGTCGACTCCTCCGGCTGCCACAACAGCGACGTTGACTCCTCCGGCTGCCACGGCGACGTCGACTCCTCCGGCTGCCACGTCGAAGCCTACCGCTTCCACGGCGACGTCTCAGCGACCTCGAGTGGTCCGGCTGCGCAAGCAGCTCTCTCAGAGGTCAGGTAATGGACGCCAGTGGCGCAAACAGCAGCGACACCCAAGATGTTGTCGTAGAACTCTCCGGCTGCTGAACTTCTGGCGCCACTCACGCCCACCTTCTCGGCGGCCACAAATGTGGCCTTACCGTGGTCGCCCGCCTCGCCTGCGGCAGCGGCATTCCATTCGCCACCGCCACCTGACTCGTCCCCGTTGGATTCGGGGACACGTGGCCTGGCGACCCTCCGCCAATTCCTCCCTCCTCCCTCCCTTGACTAGTGAAGTGCCTTGTAGTCGGGGGGGATTTTTTAGTTTTTCCAGGGGACATCTGGGATCTGTCCCTTAAGGGGGGGGTACTGTTATGATCCGCTGCCCGGATCATATTTCTGTTTACGTTTTCTAGTCACTTGTGTTTTTCTGTTAGTCTTGATCTCTTTCTAGTTCCTGTTTAAGCACTTCTCAGTTTGGTTACCATAGTTACTGATTATTTTCACCTGCCGCGGGTGTTCCCGACGCGCACCTGTTTTTCATGATTGACATTATTATTTAAAGCTTGCCTCCCCAACCAGTCGGTCTGGCTTCGTAGTTTGTTTTCACACAACGGATGACGACGTTTGTTTCCTGTTCTTTAGCTGCTAGTTTTTACGCTAGGCTAATTTTGCTTGCTAGCTCCCACGCTAGCCCTTTTGTTTTTGCCTTATGTGCCATGTGCACGTCTTTGTTTTTTCCTGCATGTTTAGTTCTTAAATAAATAATTTTCCTACCTGCAAGCTGTGTCCGAGCCCGTCTGCATTCCTGGGAGAACAACACCCGCACCACGATGCGACCCCGTCGTCACAACATGTTAGCAATAGGTAGTCATCTTTGCGGATGATCATTCTACTTTATTAAGACTACTGGATCTGCCTACAAGGCGGATGTATGGCTCTCCAAACAAGTGGTTCACAACAGGGCTAATGGATACCTTTAATAGCTCCTGCAGCTTGTCTTGCAACTTGGCAAGGGGAAAGGGATTTGTTGAGGGTTTCGAGCTCCATCCTTCCATCCATCCATTCATCCATCCATCCATCCATCTTCAACCGCTTATCCGGAATCGGGTCGCGGGGACAACCGCTCCAGCAGAGACCCCCAGACTTCCCTCTCCAGAGCAACATTAGCGACTTCTTCCTGGGGAATTCCGAAGCGTTCCCAGGCCAGAGAGGAGATGTAATCCCCCCATTTGGTCCTTGGCCTGCCTCGGGGTCTCCTCCCAGTGGGACGTGCAACGAGGACCTCCCTAGGGAGACGCTCGTGAGGCATCCGCACAAGATGCCCGAACCAACTAAGCTGGCTCCTTTCCACGCGAAGGAGCAGCGGCTCTACTCCGAGTCTCTCTCGGGTGACTGAACTTCTCACCCTATCTCTAAGGAAGATGCCAGCCACCCTTCTGAGGAAACTCATTTCGGCCGCTTGTATCCGCGATCTTATTCGCTCCATTCTTGTATAACTAAATTGTTTTGGGTGCTGTAACACTAATACATTTTATATTTCTTTTTCAACTGTTTTGCTTTTTGGGGTAAAGAGGGACAAGCGGTAGAAAATGGGTGGAAGGATGGATAAATTAGTTTGCAAAAGGGTTCCTTTTCAAAACCATATATACAGTATCTGGTTTTACAATATTTCTCAAACTGTGGTCTGATTTTTTTTTTTTTTAAATGCTTACTTTACGCAAAATGCTACAGATTGTATTACAAATTATAATACTGACATATATTTAAGATTTTCAACCAAATAATTATACAATATTTGTAAAAAATATATACTATTGCCGTGTATTTTATTGTGCACAGTCCATTGGTTTGTTTACATTGTAGTTGTAGTGATTGGTTTTAACAAGTCTTGAGAAAATATAAAATTTACCAAGAAATTCCATGACAGCCCTGAACAACTTTAATTTAATAATGGGTGATAACCGTTGGTGAGTTCACAAATGTCAGTGCCTTTGAGGCTTGCTCCAACCTGCAAGCAAGCGGTGACATCTTAAAGCATACCAAATCATACTTACTGAATGTAACCTTTCTAGTTGCGTGAGTGGAGTATGCCTTAATGAGCAGGAGCAACTAAAAATCCAGAGATAAGACTGAGTGAAAAATTTTAAGCTAATTAAATGGGTTATACTTGTATAGCGCTTTTCTACCTCCAAGGTACTCAAAGCGCTTTGACAGTATTTCCACATTTACCCATTCACACACACATTCACACACTGATGGCGGGAGCTGCCATGCAAGGCGCTAACCAGCAGCCATCAGAGGCAAAGGGTGAAGTGTCTTGCCCAAGGACACAACGGACGTGACTAGGAAGGTAGAAGGTGGGAATTGAACCCCAGTAACCAGCAACACTCCGATTGCTGGCACAGCCACTCTACCAACTTCGCCACGCCGTCCCTATCATGAGTTGTTTGTAATGTGTTGTCTTTTGGTAGACACATAATGATTTTCTTTTTCTTTTTTTTTCATTTTATTTTTGACATTCAGCATCAGACATTCCTATCCATTACATCATATTCACATAAATCATATAACTATTGTCTGCCCTAAATGTCAAAATATTGTTGTTTGTTTATATCCCATCCATACCACCCCCCCACCCCCAAAAAAGAAAGAAACAGCAAAAAAAACTAAGTAATATCTACAAATACATCGATTAAATAAACAGAAAAAAAAAGAAAAAATAATAATAATTACAAATAAAATAAAATAACACGGCCGTTGGATTAGAGAGGTTCTCTACAATCTAAAACTGGAAAAACTTAGGTTTTCGCTAAAAGGCTCGGCTCAAGCGTTTGAAAGCTCCTGGAGTCCTTTCTTGCTGTATGTCAACTCTCTTGATTTATGCCCAGATGCAGATGAGGAATAATCTCCCTTTTATTTATTATTATTATTTTATTGTAATTTAATTTAATTTTATTTATTTTTCCCTTTCTCTCCTTTCAGCCTGTTTGTCTGTCTCTGGCCTCGTATGTGTGTGTGTGTGTGTGAGAATGTGTCTGTCTTTGTCGTCTTACTTGTTATTTGATTGTGCCATATGTCCCTTGTTGGTGTGACCTGAGTGGGGTGGGAGGGTGGGTGGGGGGTTTGGGTTTTAAGGGAAAGGGTGTGAATAATTTTCTGACTCTAAGATTGTACTGTTTCGACTTGCACTTTTTTCTGTCTATTTGAAAATGCCAATAAAAAAAAAAAGTTGGATTAAAATAAAATATAAACAGATACATATATATATATATATATATATATATATATATATATATATATATATATATATATATATATATATATACATACATACATATAAATATATATATACATACATACATATATATATATACATACATACATATAAATATATATATACATACATACATATACACATAGAGGGAGTAATCCCTTTTTTTTTTTTTTTTTTTTCTTTTTTTTAAGTACAATCACTAATTCGATTCAGGTTTAGTCAGGTTTATGGGGCGTAACATAGTTGACCCAATTTTCCCAGTATGAAGTAAATTTCTCCAATTTATAATTAATAAAGGCAGTTATCTTCTCCATTTTATATATGTCCATTGTTGTTTCCATCCATTGCTTCAAAGTTGGGCTTTCCTGGGGTATCCATTTCCTAGTAATGGTCTTTTTACAAGCCACCAGTAGGATATTCATTAAGTGTTATCTTTCTTCAGCCAGTCCTGAGGTACATGTCCAAAAAACTAAGTTTTACTTTCGAGGGGTATTTCACATTTGAAAATATCCTGTAGAGCTTGGTTTATCTCTTTCCAATAGTCCTTTATGGTGGAGCAGTCCCAGAAAACATGGTAGTGATTTGCATTTGAATTCCCACAATTTCTCCAGCAGGCAGGGGAGTTGTTATCATAGTGAGACTTCTGAGAAGGTGTAATAAAAAATCTGATTAAAATTTTTCCAGCCATACTCCCTCCATTTGGGTGAGCTGGTACAAGCCCATTGATATTTCCTTATTATTGTCCATTCTTCCTCAGATATAGTTATCCCTCCTTCCTTCTCCCATTTTGTTTTAATATATGAAGTTGAATATGATTTCATATTCAACAGACCCTTATACAAGCATGAAACAGTTCTATCAATACATTCAGAATTGTAGGCTTTTGTAAACAGTTCAATCAAACATATACTTTTGTGACACTTTTCACCTTCATATTAACAAAATGCCGCAACTGCAAATATCGATAGAAGTCTTGGTTTTTTATATATATTTGTCCTTTTAATAGTTTCAAAACTAAGCATTTTTTTATCTTTCATTACACTACATAAAGCTGTTATACCCTTAGATATCCAGTCCCTAAATCTTGAGTCTAATTTATTAGGTGTAAACTCTGTATCATAGGCACACCATTTAAGAACTGCAGTATCATTCTTGAGTTTGTATTCCTTTATAATCATTTTCCACACTTTAAGGGTCCATTTCACCCATGGGTTATCAATGTTATTTATGTGGGTTTGTAAATTGCTATCCGCCAGGATTGCTTGTATGGGGATGGAGGGCATTTCTTCTTCAATAATTTTCCATTGAGCAATGTATGACGGGTTGCACCAGCATATCACTGCTCTCATCTGGGCTGCAAAATAGTAATATCGGAGGCAAGGTAAACCCCATCCTCCCTTTTGTTTGACCAATTGTAAAGTTTTGAGACGAACTCTTGGCCTTTTACTTTGCCATATAAACCTTGATAGCATTTTGTCCCATTCATTGAATTGGTTTTGGTTCATCTCTATTGGCAGGGTTTGAAATAGGTACAGCAGTCTTGGCAGTACATTCATTTTAATGGAATCAATTCTAGAACTAAGGCTAAAAAAAGGAATTAAATTCCATCTTGCTATGTCATCTTTTATTTTTTTATGTATGGGTAGATAATTGTATTCTGATAATTGTGTTAGCTCTTTTGGCAAATTAATGCCCAGGTATTTAAAAGACTCTGTTTGCCATATCAGAGGGTAACTACTTCTGATTTCCCCTGGTGGGTTATATTTATATGAGAGTAGATGGGTTTTACCTATATTGATTTTATATCCTGTTAGTTGACCATACAGTTCAAATGATTGCATTAATTTAGGGAGCGAGTATGTTGGGTGTCCGAGGTAGACCAAAATGTCATCCGCATAGCAGGCCAATTTATACTCTCTTCCTTTAATCGTGATTCCCTTAATATCTTCATTTTGTCTGATAGACTGAGCTAATGGCTCCAGATATAATGCAAAGAGTAATGGTGACCATGCACATCCCTGTCTAGAGCCCCTTTCTAGGGTAAAACTGTTTGATAAGTATCCATTGACTTTAATCCTAGCAGTAGGATTGTTATATAGTCAATCAATCAATCAATCAATGTTTATTTATATAGCCCTAAATCACAAGTGTCTCAAAGGGCTGTACAAGCCACAACGACATCCTCGGTGTCGAGTGGGTCTGACATAATATTGTGAAAGTCCAACACATCAGCGAAAGTCCAGTCCATGGTGGGGCCAGCGGGAACCATCCCGAGTGGAGACGGGTCAGCAGCGTAGAGATGTCCCCATCTGATGGACAGGCTAGCGGTCCACCCCGGAGCAGAGTAGAAAAGAAAAGAAAAGAAACGGCAGATCAACTGGTCTAAAAAGGGAGTCTATTTAAAGGCTAGAGTATACAAATGAGTTTTAAGATGAGACTTAAATGCTTCTACTGAGGTAGCATCTCTAACTTTTACCGGGAGGGCATTCCATAGTATTGGAGCCCGAATAGAAAACGCTCTATAGCCCGCAGACTTTTTTTGGGCTCTGGGAATCACTAATAAGCCGGAGTTCTTTGAACGCAGATTTCTTGCCGGGACATATGGTACAATACAATCGTCAAGATAGGCAGGAGCTTGACCGTGTAGTATTTTATACGTAAGTAGTAAAACCTTAAAGTCGCATCTTAGGTGCACAGGAAGCCAGTGCAAGTGAGCCAGTATAGGCGTAATATGATCAAACTTTCTTGTTTTTGTCAAAAGTCTAGCAGCCGCATTTTGTACCATCTGTAATCTTTTAATGCTAGACATAGGGAGGCCCGAAAATAATACGTTACAGTAATCGAGACGAGATGTAACGAACGCATGGATAATGATCTCAGCATCGCTTGTGGACAAAATGGAACGAATTTTAGCGATATTACGGAGATGAAAGAAGGCCGTTTTAGTAACACTCTTAATGTGTGACTCAAACGAGAGAGTTGGGTCGAAGATAATACCCAGATTCTTTACTGAGTCGCCTTGTTTAATTGTTTGGTTGTCAAATGTTAAGGTGGTATTATTAAATAGATGTTGGTGTTGAGCAGGACCGATAATCAGCATTTCCGTTTTCTTAGCGTTGAGTTGCAAAAAGTTAGCGGACATCCATTGTTTAATTTCATTAAGACACGCCTCCAGCTGACTACAATCTGGCGTGTTGGTCAGCTTTAGGGGCATGTAGAGTTGAGTGTCATCAGCATAACAGTGAAAGCTAACACCGTATTTGCGTATAATGTCACCTAGCGGCAGCATGTAAATACTAAAGAGTGCAGGGCCAAGAACTGAACCCTGGGGAACTCCGCACGTTACCTTAACATAGTCCGAGGTCACATTGTTATGGGAGACACACTGCATCCTGTCAGTAAGATAAGAGTTAAACCAAGACAAGGCTAAGTCTGACATCCCAATACGCGTTTTGATACGCTCTAATAAAATATTATGATCAACAGTATCGAAAGCGGCGCTAAGATCAAGAAGCAGCAACATAGATGAAGCATCAGAATCCATCGTCAGCAATAGATCATTAGTCATTTTTGCGAGGGCTGTCTCCGTAGAGTGATTTGCCCTGAAACCGGATTGAAAAGGTTCACAGAGATTGTTAGTCACTAAGTGTTCATTTAGCTGCTGTGCGACAATTTTTTCGAGAATTTTCGAGATAAACGGTAGGTGGGACACCGGCCGGTAGTTCACCATGAGGTCAGGATCGAGGTTAGGTCTTTTGAGTAGAGGATGAATAACCGCTTTTTTGAATGCTAGAGGAACAGTACCAGAGGAAAGTGATAGGTTTATAATATTTAACACTGATGGACCTAATAAAACAAAAAGCTCCTTGATAAGTTTCCCAGGAATTGGGTCAAGTAAACATGTTGTTTGTTTTGTCCCATTTACACATTTTAACAATTCCTCCAATGTTATTTCATCAAAGAGAGAGAAACTATTTTGGAGGGCAATGTCCGTCGTATATACAGTCATATTTGTGTTAATAGAACCCAGTTGTGGCTGGGATGCATTGTCTTTAATCTCTTTTCTGATGAGTTCAATTTTCTTATTAAAGAAATTCATAAAGTCATCTGCTGAGTGGGTGGAGCTACTGGGAGGAGTCCCTTGTTGGGTTAGCGATGCTACTGTACTAAACAAAAATTTAGGATCATTTTTGTTGAGGTGGATGAGATTTGAGTAATATTTAGCTTTAGCTGAGGTAAGCATGCGTTTATAAGTTATTAAACTATCACTCCATGCTTGATGGAAAACCTCAAGTTTAGTCGCACGCCATTTGCGTTCCAGCTTTCTACATGATAATTTCTGGGCTTTAGTTTCTTCTGTAAACCATGGGGTACGCCTTTTAGGGGCCCTTTTTAGCTTTAGCGGTGCTACAATATCAATGGTGTCGCGCAGGGCGTCGTTAAAGTTGTTAGTGAGGTTATCAATAGAGCCCACATAATTTGGGAATGATGCCATTACTGAAGGCAGTAGGTCAGTAAGAGTCGTCGTTGTGGCAGTATTAATGTTGCGGCTGCTATAGTAGTTATTATTATTATTATTAGTTTGTTGACAATGAGTCAGAACTTCGAATTTTATAAGGTAATGATCGGACATTACTTTAGTGTACGGGAGTATCGTACCTTTAGAGGTGGTGACACCCCTGACAAGCACTAGATCTATCGTATTACCGTTGCGATGCGTGGGTTCATTTATTATTTGTGTAAGACCACAGCTATCAATTATAGTCTGGAGCGCCACGCATGGAGGGTCCGATGGGGTATTCATATGGATGTTAAAGTCTCCCATTATGATTATATTGTCGGCGTGCGTCACTAGATCAGCAACGAACTCTGAAAATTCATTGATAAAGTCCGAATAGGGCCCAGGGGGGCGGTAGATGACAGCCAGGTGGAGAGGCAGCGGTGTGACAAACCTCATAGTGAGCACCTCAAACGAGTTATATTTATTATTTAGGTCCGAGGTAAGGCTAAAGTTTTTGTTGTATATTAGTGCAACACCCCCACCCCTTTTAATGGGGCGGGCAATATGCGTTCCCGCATAGCCAGGAGGAGACGCCTCACCCAGCGCAAAAAATTCGTCTGGTTTGAGCCAGGTCTCGGCTAGACCAACGACATCAAGATTGTTGTCTCT
Organism: Entelurus aequoreus; assembly: GCF_033978785.1. Classification (NCBI taxonomy): domain Eukaryota; kingdom Metazoa; phylum Chordata; class Actinopteri; order Syngnathiformes; family Syngnathidae; genus Entelurus; species Entelurus aequoreus. The sequence continues at coordinate 41,417,473 of NC_084743.1, forward strand.
GATGACTTCATTAACTAATAACGTTTTGGAAGACAATGACCTTATGTTTAAAAAGCCCATATTATAGGTAGTGGGCTGTTTTGAGGAGTTTTTGTTGAAAGTATCCGTAGTAGCAATATTAATAATGTTACGTTTATTATGCATAGTGCACTTTAAATAATTTCGACCATATCTAGGAATTGATATGACAGGAATTTTTAGATTGTTTGCCACCTCAGTAAAATGCATGTCCACCTCTGACGCAGAAAGAACATTATGTGAGTTGTATATTATTCTAGAAGAATTGCTATGTGTGCAGGGATTATCCAGCCTGGCGCTGGCTAGTTCTAGCTTAACAGACTCCTTATTAGCGCTTCTTTGTGGATTAGCATTTAGCTTTTTCGTTAGCCCCGCTAACAACAAAGCATTTAGCTTTGTTGTTAGCCCCGCCCGACACCCCCGCTTCTGCTTCCGAGCGCATCGCTTACGTCTCTTTCGCTGACCGTCTCCGCTGGAAGTCGACGCCGCTGCTTCAAAGGCCACTGCTGGATGTAGCTCGCGAAGAATTCCCAAGCTAGCGAGCAGGTCCATCGTACACGCATCTATCAGCCCAAAATGGCCCGATCTCTCCACATCCAGAATCGTAAGTCGGTCGTAAGTGATCACGGAGTGAACACGCTGTGAGCCAGCCATGAAATTGACTGAATTGAGGGGTATTTTTGCCAAATCAGTCCACACTTCCAGGAGCGCTCGCACGAAGCCGCTGCTCTGAAGCGCAGCCATCTTGGAATCATATATCATATATCATATATAGTGCCTGTATAGTTTTAATGATTGTATCCTGAAAGCCGAATTTATATAAAACTCTGTAAAGAAAATTCCAATTGACCGAATCAAAGGCCTTTTCAGCATCCACACTTATAACAATTGCTTCGATGTTTTTTCTTTGTATATGATCCATAATATGTAGTGTCTTTCTTATATTGTCTTGTGTTTGTCGTTGATGTATAAAACCTGTTTGATCATTCACATAATGATTTTCTACTAAACTGACATGAATGTTATCTTAGACGGGCGAGTCATCTGGTTGGATTTTGGAAGTGGAAGAGGAGAGCAGATGTTTGTCTCTGCTCATGCACACGATTTAACTACAGGAATGTTGTCTCTACTACACCAGAACCAGGTAAACAGCTCATTGGGAAAATTTATTTTCAGCATATAAACAGTATCCACTCCATATTTTTATTTAAAGGTTACAAAGTGATTGTTCATGTAGGGATACGTTGTTTTGTTTTGTTTTGTTTTATTTTTTATGAATGAGATGAAAGATAATGAATCAGGTATTTTTAAAGGTGAATAATAAAGCGTACACAAAACTCTTCACGCTGCATTTGTGCACTCCAAACTGATTAGCAATAACTCTGTATTCTGCAGAACAGGCAAGATAGTCCAGAACATTGCAAACTTCATCTGGAACAGTATTGACCGTGGCACGTAACAACGGTCTTTTCCTTCGTATTTAAAACTCCTTCCATTAATCGACAGAGTCTTATAAATGTACTCCGAGACATTCAAAAGTTGTGTTTCCACGATTCTTAGTCCGAAAATTCCTTTGAAAAAACTCTTCCGCCGGTCTGTCTTCGCTTCGGACCTGCATCTGCCCCGATACATTCTTGGTAGTAGCGTCATTTTTGTAGCGCAATCCAAGATCATTTCTTGATACTGTCTGCTATTTAACATCAACATAGCAATACAGACATAATATTTGTAATCTGTGCACTTAAAACAAGTTGTAAAGATCCGCAGATGGCTAGTGTTTACCACGCAAAAATGAAATAAGTGCCCCCCAGTGTACAGGAGGCACTGGTGTATGACCAATAGTCGCATTAGAGAAAGTGCATGGACATTTGGACTTTACACGTAGGTACTATTTGAGAATTCACACTAATTTAGTGCATGGAAACAGTGAGTGACATCCTAAGCTCAGTGGCCTCTTCTCTCAGAGAATGTCCTGTTTGAAGCCTCACAATGATAAGGTACTATTGATTAGTTGTTAGGCGTTGTCTTGGTCTAATGATGTTCTAATGTGAACAGTATGATGAAGACGACTGTTGGAATCCCAGTTCTAATTAAACCAGGATATTAATTGGGCCATTCATTAATCAAATATATTTTAGTGAATTTTGCCATCAGTTCGTCGTTGAAGAATAGCAAGATGTGACAAAAAAGTAAAGAAAAATAAAACAATTGTACATGTACATTTTAAAGTTAGAGGAGGTCAAATTCAGTTCAAGTGTAAATGTTTCTGCATTTTAGGTTTTTCCTAAAATATACTCCCAAAAGACTGACTTATTGTGAGTAGTCTATGTACAACACCTGGAAAACATTATTGAATCACCAGACTTGGAGGATGTTCATTCAGTTGTTTAATTTTGTCAGGGTAAAAAGCAGATATCAGACATGACACAATTTTGAATATAACTTTCTTGCTTTAGGAGACACTAAAACAAATCAAGAATAGAAATTGTGGTAGTCAGTAACAGTTTCGTTTTTACCCAACTGCACAATTTAATAACTGTACCCATTCGGCATCCATTGCAACTGGTCACCCAGAAGGGGGGTTCCCACATCTGCGGCCCCTTCCCAAGGTTTTGTTTGTTTCCCATCTCATGCTTTTGGAGTTTTTCCTTGCCCTGATGTGGGCCCTTGTGATTAGGGCTATCAAAATATACAGTGATTAATTGAGTGAGTGAGTGAGTGAGTGAGTGAGTGAGTGAGTGAGTGAGTGAGTGAGTGAGTGAGTGAGTGAGTGAGTGAGTGAGTGAGTGAGATTTTTAGATCAAGCGGAGTGAAAAAATTATGAAATCAGTCAATTCTGAGAAACATATTAGGGACTCACCCTGTAAGTTTGCATTTCCACAGCTAACACCTGCATCAGATTAAATATGTTCATTAGTGTACGGTTAAAAAGGAGTGTTGCATGAGGTGGATTGTCATGAATCATGGCTCCAACACGGGAGATTTCCATTGAAACAAAGGACAGTATTGTTAATTTTTCCAAGGAGGTAAATCATCACAAAATGTTGCAAAATATGTGGATTGTTTACAGTCAAATGTGTCTAAAATATGGACCAAATACAAACAACATGGAAAGGTTGTAAAAGGCAAGCATACTAGTAGACCAAGGAAAACATCAAAACGTCATGACAGAAAACGTAAAGCCATATGTTTTGAAAACAGAAAATGCATAGCAAAACAAATCAAGGACAAATGGGCGGAAACTGGAGTCACCGTCTGAGACCGAACTGTAAAAAAGCATCTCAAATGGGATTCAAATACAGAAAAGCTAAATGAAAGCAGCCATTAACACCTAAACAGAAAAAAAACCCTCATATTCAGTTATGAATCGCGACTCTGCATTGGACAAAGTCATGATGCTGGAACTTTTATTTGGTGCTGTTCCAATGAGATTTATGAAGATGACTGCCTGAAGAAACATGCAAATTTCCATAGTCATTGATGATATGAGGCTGCATGTCAGTGTAACCCATATTTAAAATATCCATTGAAAACATGCATACAGTGCAAAGACTTTTATTGTGGAGGGTTACTTCCTGCAGCTCACTTCCTTTTAAGGAAGTGCTGCTCACTTCACCACCCCCTCCCGTACCTGCTGTGGCTGCGGTGCTGTGAGACGCGCTTGAGAAGCAACTCGCAAAATCTTCTCATTCTCACACTTTGCAAACTTCATAATTAGAGCTGCCATGTTCGATTAACTATCGGGCCGTTCATGGTATGTTGTTTTTGCCCTCGATTACTCAGGTCAGGTTTTTTTACCGGGAAGGAATACCCGTTGACCCAAACAACCTGAGCTCCCCATCCACCTTCAAACTCAACTCAACAAATGGCAAGCTAAACAACTACGCGGTAGGACAAGCATTTTTTTTCTTCTCCGCGGCGAACCTTTTGGATTACTTTGGTTTTTGAACTGAACTTTTGGACTGACGCGAAAGCGTTTGCATACCTTTTGAACTGAACTGTGAACTGGTTCCGAGAAAGCAGCAGGACTGCATCTTGTATTTTTGTTTTGGGCATTTCTTTTATTTTTTTCCTATTGTGTCATCTGTGGCATTTATATTCTTGTTCAATACATTTAATGCAGTCGAAACAAAAATAACTAGTTGTCGTCATCTTTCATACCACAGGCTCCTAGACGAACCATCTTCTGTTACACGGTTTACATTCTTAACCCGCCTAGCCCATGCTAGCGTTACATCAGGTAATAGCTCTGGGGAGATAGCTGCCATTACATCATCAATAAGATCACATCATTTTCAAAATGATGATGCATCGCCATAGAGCAAAAACTATAAAAACGTTACTTGAAGAAAGATACATAAAGTCAATATCCATCCATCCATCCATTTTCTACCGCTTATTCCCTTTGGTGTTGCGGGGGGCGCTGGAGCCTATCTCCTGGCCTATCTCAATCCAATTGAAAATCTGTGGTGGAAATTGAATAAAATGGTCCATGACAAGACTCTGTCACACCAATTTTCTTCCCATTACAAAAACCTTCCTACCCCCATTTACTTCCGGGGTCATTTCCGCTTACGTCATTTCCTCTTACTTACATCATTTCCTCTTACTGCCCGTCGCTGTTTTTTTTATTTTTTTATAATATAGCGTTAACAAAACGTCTGTATTAATCGGACAAGTATTAATCTGACAAATTAACTTGAGGATATTCCTGACTGCACATTTGACTCGTGGACATATGCGGAAATGAATAACAGTGTACAATAAGTTAATTCATTATCAATCAACATTATCAAACATTATTAAAACAAAATTGATTCGTTAAATTCAGTTTTTTTTAGTTCTCTGTGTAAGTGAACTAAATTAAAATGACATTTATGTGCACATATGTACCTCAGTGAAGTCAGATGACCCGTGGTCAGACAAATGACAATATTTAGAATAAGAACATCAAAATAAAGAAAAACCTTGGGTATTCTTCAAGACTTTAAAATGAGGCAAAAAACTGCAATGTAAAATGATTTTTTATTGTTTACAAATGTTTTGTTCCAAACATTGCGTGAGCTGCACCTAAAGAATGGGGAACACAGATAAAGGACAAAGCGTCAATTATAATCACAAGTGGTTAATGTTGATTTAAAGTAGTACAGACATTTAACAGTATTATATATTAATTAATATTAGTGAAATGGTTTCAACAATAATGTTGATTTAAAGTATAGACATTTAACATTATTATATATTAATTAATATTAGTGAAATGGTTTCAACAATAATGTTGATTTAAAGTAGTACAGACATTTAACAGTATTATATATTAATTAATATTTTTTGCACGTTACCACGAAGACAGAAGTTCCCAGACAGAAGTTCCCAGCAGCAGCCCTAACACTCCGCTTGAAATGTTGCGAAGCCTGCTGGTGTTTGACATAAGACCCCTGGGAAAGATAAAGACAAATATCATTCAGTGACACCACCATTTTCAGGAGATTTGGATTCTATCGATCGCTGTCAATGACGTAAAGGAAATGACGTAAGTAAAAGGAAATGACGTAAGAGGAAATGACCCCGGAAGTAAATGGGGGGTAGGAAGGTTTTTGTAATGGGAAGAAAATTGGCGTGACAGCTCCAACCAGCAAAGCTGATCTGACAACAGAAAGTCGGAGCAAGATTGATGAAGAGTACTGTTTGTCATTTGTTAAGTCCATGCCTCAGAGACTGGAAGTTGTCAGAAAAGCCAGAGGTGGTGCAATAAAGTACTAGTGGTGATTTGGAGAGATATTTTGTCTGTTTTTCATGTTTTCCTCAGAATTGAGTGATTTCATATTTTTTTGCTTGATCTAAATATGAAACTGTTACTGATTACCACAATTTATTTTCTTAATTTATTTTAGTGTTCCTTAAAGGCAGAAAGTTGCTGTTCAAATTGATTGTTTTATTTTATGTCTGTTATCTGCTTTTTCTTTACAAAATGAAACAACTGAAAACATCCTCCAAAACTGGTGTTTCCATATTTTTTCTAGAAGTTGTGTAAAAAATGTTCAGTTGTTATACTCTGAGATATAGAGTAAAATGCTTACCATTTTGATTGTATTTTACTTTGCATTACACTGAGAGGGTTTTATTTGATTAATGTCTTTATCTCTTGAACCTCTTCGTACATCACTCTGCCCATGATTGCAACTTTGAGCTATGGGCAATGTTCAAAAACACTTTTCTTTGACAGAGGTTGGAGTACGGAATGAGCTGGATCACACTGCAAAACTTTACATTACTGCTGAGATCTCAATTATTCCCTCTTTTACTGAGCTTTTTCTCATGAGAAGCATGTAGAATTTGCAACTAAAAGTGCATTACTCTTAAGAATATTTTGTTATGGAGCATCACTGGCTACCTCCGAATGCCTTGTGATTTGTCACACTTTATATGCTTAAATCAGAGATAGTTTAGCCTCTATCTTCTACATTTTTGTTTTATGACTACTGCTAAGGTACACTTGGGCCGGGACAATACCCATTACAGTTACGTTTGTTGACTACAGAAGCAAATAAAGCATTTAGATGGCTTCTTTTGCTGTAAAAGAGATGCCATATTTAATATAATAACATTATAAATGCATTTTATTGTCTTACTGTAGATCAGATTGAGATTCACAAGAGAAAGCTGCTTCTATGGTTCAGCCACCTACCACAGGAGGAAAAGCAGTTTGGGGGTTACTTCAGCCCAGAGACAATGCATGTCGATCCACTGATCCTGGAGAAGAATCCTGAGGAGAGAGCAGGACTCCTCGGCTCCCCTCTCAAAATCCAGGCTTCCTCCGGCAACTCTGTGGTTGTGGAGCAGCTCTTTGAGTTCAATGAAGGCCAGAGCGAGAACAGAGGAATCAATGTGCTGTTGTATGGTGCTGTGGGTACAGGAAAAAGCACAATTGTCCGAAAGCTTGTGCTTGATTGGTGCGCTGGGACCACACTGACGCACTTTAAGCTGCTGATTCCATTCTCCTGTGAGGATCTTGGTGAGCTTACAAAGTAAGATATTTTTTAATGTATTGTAGTGCTTTTGTTGGTTTTCTCTTCAGGAATAAGTTATTGAGGACAGGTGACATCGACACAAACACACGCACACCTGCACAGCATAGCTAATTATAATGCACAAAAAGGCTCATTATGTCATCTCATTTATATACTTTAAAAAATGTCTTTTAGTCAGACAATATTTTCGATATTCTGGATGGATTTTTTACCTGACATGTTTCGACTGTCATCTGCAGTTTAGACTGTCTAGGTCTGCCTACGATGAGGTGGCGTCTTGGTCAGGGTGTACCCTGCCTTCCGCCCAAGTGCAGCTGAGATAAGCTCCAGCACCCCCCCTCAAAAAAGAATGAAAAACACATTTCTGGAGAACATCCCACCGTAACACAACATGAACACAACAACCAATACCCAGAATCCCATGCAGCCCTAACTCTTCCGGTCTAGATTATACACCCCCGCTACCACCAAACCCCCCCACACATCAACCCCCCCCCCTCTCCGTGCGTCGGTTGAGCGGAAGAGTTAGGGCTGCATGGGATTCTGGGTATTTGTTGTGTTGTGTTTATGTTGTGTTACAGTGCAGATGTTCTCCAGAAATGTGTTTGTCATTCTTTTTTGGTGTGGGTTCAAAGTGTGGCGCTTATTTGTAACGTAACAGTGTTAAAGTTGTTTTATACGGCTACCGTCAGTGTAAGCTGTGTGGCTGCTGACCTAGTACGCCTTGCTGTCACTTACGTGAGCAAGCTGAAGCTGCATTCTGCAGGTGGTCGAGCAGGTACACTGTTTGGGCAGGCTGTAGAGGGCGCCAAAAGCAGTGCCATCACGTCCTGATATTCGGGAGTCTCCCGGAAATAATGAGAGGGTTGGCAAGTATGAAGCTATCAAGCGACATTCATTCAAAACTCGCGGGCCGCACTAACATCAAATTTCCATATAAAAGTATGTGCCGGTGCGTGTGTCTGAGACCCCTGGTTAACATAGCACAAAGCAATTTAAGCTTTGTATGCTGTGTTTTTCATTTTACATTTAAAAAAATTTTTTGTGGCTCCCATTATTTTCTTTAATTTGTGAAACTTGCCAAAATGGCTCTTTGAGTGGTAAAGGTTGCCGACCCCTGTGATAGGCAAAACGTCAGAGTGGTCAGGTGACCCTTCTGAAGAAGACTGGAAGACTGCAGATGACAGTTATAACATGTCAAGTAAAAATTCCATCCAGTATACCGAAAATATTTTCTGACTAAAACAACATTTGAAAATAAATTGTAATGCAACCTCTTCTCTACAGTTATATTTGGGTTGCCCACATTCACGTGCACAGTCTGTGAGTTATAGGCGGGATTGAACAAACATGCACGGTGTGTAGACTGTATTGCGATCGCTCCTCGAAAGTTACACTTTGTACACTTTGAAAATAGACATACTTGCCAACCCTCCTGGATTTTCCAGGAGACTCCCGAAATTCAGCGCCTCTCCCGAAAACCTCCCGGGACAAATATTCTGCCGAAAATCTCCCGATTTACAGCCGCAGCTGGAGGCCACGCTCCCTCCAGTTCCATGCGGACCTGAGTGACGTGTCGACAGCCTGTTCTCATGTCCGCTTTCCCACGATATAGACAGCGTGCCTGCCCAATCACGTTATAACATCTACGGCAGGGGTCACCAACGCGGTGCCCGCGGGCACCAGGTAGCCCGTAAGGACCAGATGAGTAGCCCGCTGGCTTGTTCTAAAAATAGCTCAAATAGCAGCACTTACCAGTGAGCTGCCTCTATTTTTTAAATTGTATTTATTTACTAGCAAGCTGGTCTCGCTTTGCCCGACATTTTTAATTCTAAGAGAGACAAAACTCAAATAGAATTTGAAAATCCAAGAAAATATTTTAAAGACTTGGTCTTCACTTGTTTAAAAAAATTAATGAATTTATTTACTTTGTTTCTTAAAACTTTCAGAAAGACAATTTTAGAGAAAAAATACAACCTTAAAAATGATTTTAGGATTTTTAAACACATATACCTTTTTACATTTTAAATTCCTTCTTCTTCTTTCCTGACAATTTAAATCAATGTTCAAGTAAATGTATTTTATTTATTGTAAAGAATAATAAATAAATGTTAATTTAATTCTTCATTTTAGCTTCTGTTTTTTCGACGAAGAATATTTGTGAAATATTTCTTCAAACTTATTATTAAAATTCAAAAAAATTATTCTGGCAAATCTAGAAAATCTGTTGAATCAAATTTAAATCTTATTTCAAAGTCTTTTGAATTTCTTTTAAAATTTTTGTTCTGGAAAATCTAGAAGAAATAATGATTTGTCTTTGTTAGAAATATAGCTTGGTCCAATTTGTTATATATTCTAACAAAGTGCAGATTGGATTTTAACCTATTTAAAACATGTCATCAAAATTCTAAAATTAATCTTAATCAGGAAAAATTACTAATGATGTTCCATAAATCCTTTTTTTAATTTTTTCAAAAAGATTCGAATTAGCTAGTTTTTCTCTTCTTTTTTTCGGTAGAATTTTGAATTTTAAAGAGTCGAAATTGAAGATAAACTATGTTTCAAAATGTAATTATATTTGTTTCGTGTTTTCTCCTTTTTTAAACCGTTCAATTAAGTGTAAATATCATTAATTATTAATAATAACATAGAGTTAAAGGTAAATTGAGCAAATTGGCTATTTCTGGCAATTTATTTAAGTGTGTATCAAACTGGTACCCCTTCGCATTAATCAGTACCCAAGAAGTAGCTCTTGGTTTCAAAAAGGTTGGTGACCCCTGATCTACGGCTTTTAGAGAGTGCACAACTGCGCACACAACAAAGAGACGAAGCAGAAGAACGAGGAAGAAACAGCCATGGCGAGGCCAACGACGAGTAAGATGAAGAAATACGCTTGTAAGTTCCAAAACGAATGGAAACAAGAATTTCAGTTTATCCAGGACAGTTCGAAGGGGAAGGGGTATGCTGCCTGTAAATTTTGTAGATCAGACTTCTCCCTTGAACACGGTGGCCGAACGGATATACTCACTCATGAATGGTCATTGAAGCGAAAAGCGGAGGCACGCAGCACCTGTCCCTGCCCAGTATTATGGGCCACTTCGCTAAATGGAGTACAGAGGGTGTAATTTATGCCGAGACATGCTGATAGCTGGAAGCAACATCCCCTTCTCATTTGCGGATGTCTACAACAAATCCGTGAAGGATATGTTCCTGGCAGTGCCGGCCCAAGCCTCCATGGGGCCCTAAGCAAAATTTGATTTTGGGGCCCTCTATTTCTGCCAATAATATTGATTGTTGATCATTCACACACCTACTATAAACTCATTGCGGCTCTGGCAGTGTTGTTTACATTATCCTATTGTCAGCCTGGCATGTCTTTACAAATGACATGTCATTTATAAAGATATGGGGGTGGCCCAGTTAAGAACATAAATAATACCAATGAATGAACGAATGATGTCCAGAGTGCCACATATAGCTCCTAATCTTAAAATGTAGAAAACATTCAGCTACAAGAGTGGCCTGGGGTTGAACAGTCCAAGTGATAAAGCTTTGTATTTACAGTAAAAGTGTCATCTTGTCTCATCAGTCTTGTACATATTAGTCTTTAATTACTAGTTTATATTTTAGTTAATTGTTCATATTTAATGTTTACTTTGTACAAAGAGAGCGCAGTCTACTGAAGTTAAATTCCATGTGTGTTAAATATAACTGGACAATAAAGCTGATTCTGATTCACTTTATTATTTTTGGTAACAAAAACCCGAAACAGCAATGTGCAAAAATAATTCGTAGTGCAAGAAAAACAATAAAGTGCAACAATAAAATCACTTAAATATATATAAAAAGGAAAAAATTCAATTGTACAAAAAACAACATAATTAAATTAAATATCAAGCAAATACTTAAATAATATTAATGAACAGAGTTACCAGAAACAAGGTAACATAACGGTTTATAAACAAGTATAAAGTTACTACATATTGAAACTATGTAAATGTACATAACGATGTGCAAAAACTTTTGGGGGAAAAAATCAAAATAAACTATCTTAAATTAAGGTCCTTAATTCACACATTTGACCATCACATCACAGTTTTGTTCCTCTGTTCTTCACCACCCACACCACTCCACCCACTCCTTAAAACCTGTGCTTCCTGGCTTTTCTGGAGGCAAAGTCATTTATGACATCACTGTAAGAAATCTGATGGCCGACTTTGTTATTAATACTAATCACTGTCATGTACGAGTCTGACTCAGACTTGTACATGCAAAAAATAAAAAATAAGAATTTTTTGTTAATTGCTTTTGGGGGCCCCCTGGTGGCCGCGGGGCCCTAAGCAAGCGCTTAGTACGCTTATGCCTTGGCTCTGGTTCCTGGATTCAGAGATCACTCGCCAGTACGCAAATGGCAGAACAAAGGCTACTCAAATAGTGAAAGTTAAGTGTTGTGGGTTTTTTTTTAGTAAGCAGCAAGCACAGTACAGTTAGTAGAACAACTGTGTTTTCATTACTGTGTATTTGATCAAGTCTTTCAAGTACAACAATGGGTAGATGAGTGTTATGTGTGTGTATATGTGTAAATAAATGAACACTGAAATTCAAGTATTTATTTTATATATATATATATATATATATATATATATATATATATATATATATATATATATATATATATATATATGTATGTATGTATGTATGTATGTATATATATATATATATATATATATATATATATATATATATATATATATATAATAATAAATAAAATAAAATAATAATAAAATAAATATATATGTATAGCTAGAATTCACTGAAAGTCAAGTATTTCTTATATATATACATACATACATACAGTATATATATATATATATATATATATATATATATATATATATATATATATATATATATATGAAATACTTGACTATATATATATATATACATACAGTATATATATATATATATATATATATATATATATATATATATATATATATATATATATATATATATATATATATATATATATATATATGAAATACTTGACTTGGTGAATCCTAGCTGTAAATATACTCCTCCTCTCTTAACCACGCCACCCGCCCAACCCCCAACCCCCAACCCCCACCTCTTGAAATCGGAGGTCTCAAGGTTGGCAAGTATGAAAATAGAACACTTTAGAAAGACTGCAAATTAATCCAAAGTCAAAGTATAGAGAGGTGTCATGTAATTACTGTGATTGCTCCTCCGCAAGCGATACAGGGAGCAGAGGAGATTTAGTAAATGTGACCATTTGGAGACAGCGATAACATGCTGTTTGCTTAATACGTTAAATTAGATAAGGCTATTGGTTTGTTTAATAACAGGACAATACATAGACCTGTTCGATTTGAAAGGTATCCTTAAATGACTTGTTGTGGACCGCTGCTTCATAAAAGATCAAATCAAAATCCAATCAACTTGACTTTCTTAGAGGGAGACACAGATTTGTGATCAAGGTGACGTCTCCCTAGAGTATAATAATAATAATAATAATAATGTCTTATATTTATATAGCGCTTTTCTAGTCCCTCAAAGTGCCTTACAATGAGAACTGAGAATAAATAAAACATATAGTAGAGGCCTGTTGCTGGTTTGTTTCAGTGTGATCAGCTGTAGTGATAACAGGCAAATTCAAAAGGTCAGTTAGCCATCCATCCATCCATCCATCTTCTTCCGCTTATCTGAGGTCGGGTCGCGGGGGCAGCAGCCTAAGCAGGGAAGCCCAGACTTCCCTCTCCCCAGCCACTTCTTCCAGCTCTTCCCGGGGGATCCCGAGGTGTTCCCAGGCCAGCCGGGAGACATAGTCTTCCCAACGTGTCCTGGGTCTTACCCGTGGCCTCCTACCGGTTGGACATGCCCTAAACACTTCCCTAGGGAGGCGTTCGGGTGACATCCTGACCAGATGCCCAAACCACCTCATCTGGCTCCTCTCGATGTGGAGGAGCAGCGGCTTTACTTTGAGTTCCTCCTGGATGACAGAGCTTCTCACCCTATATCTAAGGGAAAGCCCCACCACCCGGCGGAGGAAACTCATTTCGGCCGCTTGTACCCGTGATCTTGTCCTTTCGGTCATAACCCAAAGCTCATGGCCATAGGTGAGGATGGGAACGTAGATCAACTGGTAAATTGAGAGCTTTGCCTTCCAGCTCAGCTCCTTTTTCACCACAACGGATCGATACAGCGTCCGCATTACTGAAGACGCCGCACCGATCCGCCTGTCGATCTCAAGATCCACTCTTCCCTCACTCGTGAACAAGACTCCGAGGTACTTGAACTCCTCCACTTGGGGCAGGGTCTCCTCCGCAACCCGGAGATGGCACTCCACCCTTTTCCGGGCGAGAACCATGGACTCGGACTTGGAGGTGCTGATTCTCATCCCAGTCGCTTCACACTCAGCTGCGAACCGATCCAGTGAGAGCTGAAGATCCTGGCCAGATGAAGCCATCAGGACCACATCATCTGCAAAAAGCAGAGACCTAATCCTGCAGCCACCAAACCGGATCCCCTCAGCGCCTTGACTGCGCCTAGAAATTCTGTCCATAAAAGTTATGAACAGAATCGGTGACAAAGGGCAGCCCTGGCAAAGTGCAACCCTTACTGGAAACGTGTCCGACTTACTGCCGGCAATGCGGACCAAGCTCTGACACTGATCATACAGGGAGCGGACCGCCACAATCAGACAGTCCCATACCCCATACTCTCTGAGCACTCCCCACAGGACTTCCCGAGGGACACGGTCGAATGCCTTCTCCAAGTCCACAAAGCACATGTAGACTGGTTGGGCAAACTCCCATGCACCCTCAAGGACCCTGCCGAGAGTATGGGCTGGTCCACAGTTCCACGACCAGGACGAAAACCACACTGTTACTCCTGAATCCGAGGTTCGACTATCCGGCGTAGTCTCCTCTCCAGTACACCTGAATAGACCTTACTGGGAAGGCTGAGGAGTGTGATCCCACGATAGTTAGAACACACCCTCTGGTTCCCCTTCTTAAAGAGAGGAACCACCACCCCGGTCTGCCAATCCAGAGCTACCGCCCCCGATGAACTTCTCGACCTCGCGCACTAGCTCAGGCTCCTTCCCCCCAGCGTGGTGACGTTCCACGTCCCAAGAGCTAGCTTCTGTAGCCGAGGATCGGACCACCAAGTGCCCTGCCTTCGGCTGCCGCCCAGCTCACACTGCACCCAGGTCAGTTAGCCTCATTTCTGCAATTAAAGTACTCCTCAATTAATGTATTGTAAAATAAAAACATTGTTGGCCACGTATTTGGTAACATTTTAAATGTAATTAAATATTTTGCTTTTAGGAAAAGCTTGATTTTGAAATGTATGTTGGACCTTAAAGTGTAGGCTGGAGGCTCAAGTGTGCAACACATTGGCAGTGTCCTTCTGGTAAAGTAAAACGATCATGCCCCACCCTAATGCGCACATGCTACCTGGTATTAACCAGGTAGCATGTGAGCTACCTGGTTAATACCAGGTAGCTCATGCAGGGGAACATGGCAGGTAGCCAAAAACTGAAGTCCTTCCAGCCTTCTTTGGAATCGACTCTATTTCGCTTTTTTACTTCATCACAAGTTGTAACTTGTCTATTGTTTTTTAGAAAACTCAAAGAGCAGGCAGACTGACTGGGTTTTGGATCTCCCAACAAATAAATGTCAACATAAATATTCAACACAACACTTAATCCTAATTTTCATAAAATGAACTCAAAGATCGAAAACTTTTTCGATGAAACAAAAGGCCTGTTTATCTCAAAATATTGTTGACAATCCTGTGTAAACCAGTGTTGAGTAGTAGTAGAGACATCTGCTTTAAGAATCGGTTTGGATTTCCAAACAATTTCTGCACAAACTGTCAGAAACCGTCTTAGGGAACATCATCTGCATGCTCATTATTCTCATCAGGGTCTAGACCGGGCTGTAGTTTGTCTTCCTAACTAACTTCAGTGGACAAATGCTCACATTCAATGACCCCTGGCACTTTTAGAGGTGTTTTCTTCATTGATGAATCCCAGTTTTCATTGATTAGCGCAGACGGTAGACAGAATGTATGGCCTTGTGTGTGTGAGCAGTTTGCTGTAGTCAACATTGTGGATCGTGTCCTATGGTGGCAATGGTTTTTGCGAATGTTATAAACAAAAAATTTATTTTAACGAGATTGCATCTTTAATGCACAGAGATGACGTGATGAGATTCTGAGGTTGATTGTTGTACCATTCATCCATGACCATACCTCATGTTACAGCATAATAATGCAAGGCTCTATGTTGCAAGGATCTGTAAACAATTCCTGGAATCTTAAACTCTTACAAGTTCTTCCATGGCCAGCTGCCAATTTTTTAAAAAATTTTGAAAGAATTGCGAATTATTTGTGCATAGAAAATATTAAATATTTGACTGAAAAATGGAAGCAAAAACAAAAGTTGTTTTACTTTTGTTCAGTGTATGCAACATGTTTTATTTTGTATTTAGCTACAGACATTTAATTTTTTATATTACCAAAGTCAACCAAAGGTGACAAAAATGATTACTTTACTTTAAAAATAACATATCGATTGTAAGTACATCGAATGATGAAATGTATCACTTATGCTGAACATTAAATGAAAAAAGAAGTTATTATTAGTTTACAATGTATTAGTTTTGCATTCATGGATTCTCTGACCCTATAATTGAATGATTAAAATGTTGGATTTGTCAGCTGTACGGTACATGTTATGTGTGTTAACCCATGGTATGGTATATTATTATTACAAATACTAATTTTCAGGATGAAAAGCTTCAAGTGCCAATGGGGTTTAGTGTCTGGCCAAGGAGAGTTTGATAGCACCTTCAGGTTAATAGACGACCGCTGTACTTGACGGTTTTCATTTTGTTGTTTTTGTCTTTCCCAGGGTTGCATCTTTGAGAGACCTGGTGACTAGGAAGTACCTCCATTTGAAAAAACACCCTCTGCTCAGTGGGGAGGGAAATCAGGCCAAGGATGTTCTCTTCCTATTTAATGGGATGGAAAAGATGAAACTTGACTTCCGGATTGGATCCACAGAGCTATGCAGTGACCCAAATGAGGCTATGTCTGCAAGTGCAGTTGTGGTCAACCTTCTCCGCAAGTACCTGCTCCCCGAGGTAACACCGTGTCAAATACCATACTGACCCACGTATATGACAATGTTCTTTCCCTGGAAACAAATCTCAAAATTAGATTCTTATATCTAGGGATCTAGAGATTTATGCATCCAAACAAGCAGGTACTCGGTCAACTTCCAAACGGAGTCAAGCGTTTCATTCTGTCAGCCAGATAAGTGATCTGGAGAGAGAATACCACTTGAAGTTTTTAGCAAAAAACACAGGAGTTATGTCAATTTTAAGATAATGGTCATCAACTCTAGCACCTGATTATTTAATTATATTTTGAGATGTAAGATGTACAGTTGTGCCCATAAGTTTACATACCTTAGCAGAATTTGTTATTTCTTGGCCATTTTCTCAGAGAATATGAATGATGTCACGAAAACATTTCTTTCACTCATGGCTAGTAGTATGGTAAATACATTTATTATCAGTAATTTTCAAACAATTGAATCATAATCAGAACAGAAACTACCCAAATGACTGATCAAAAGTTAACATATCCTCAAGGTTTTGGTCTGATAACATAAGTTGACACACATAAGTTTAATTGGTTACTAAAGGTAACCATCCTCGTATTTCATCTTTTTTTTTTGTAATCAATGTTGCGTATAAAACATCAGTCAGCTCCTGACAAACCCAGGCATGTTTCATCCAGTGCTGCATTCCAAGTCATGGTAAAAGCTAAATGATCATCAAAACATCTGCGAAAAAAGGTTTTTGAACTGTACAAAACAGGAGAAGTGTTTAAAAAGATATACCAAGTCAATTGTTTGGGTAGCAAAGAAAAGCCTACAAATAACTCTAGCTTACATACAGGACTATAAAAGAAAACGGTGTGGCTGTTTCAGGATGCAAAATAAGTAGGCTTTTGAAGAAAAACGGGCTGCATGGTCGAATCACCAGAAAACAGCTATTACTGTGCCAATGTCACATAGCAAACCACTTACAATATGTCAAACAGCACAGAAACAAGCCTCAAAACATCTGTAACAAAGTTATTTGGAGTGATGGGACCAAATTTGAACTTATTGACCACAACCATAAACATTTGGAGAAGAGTCAATGTTGAAAGGTACACCATTTGGATGTGTGAGCTGCAAAGGCACAAATTATTGACAAGATGAATACAGAGTGTTATTATAAAATACTGGAAGAAAATTTGCACTAAGCTGCACATGGGATAAGCTTGCAGCAGAAAGAAGTGACGGTTTTGGATTGATCTTAGTCTCCTGACATTGATATGTTTAACCACTCTGGGGAGATCTCAATAGAATTGGTACAGTACTTATAGGTTTTTTACCAAGAAAAAAAAGGCAGCTTGATTCTATCCATCCATCCATCCATCTTCTGGTCAGATAAGCGGCAGAAAAGGGTCAGAGATCAAATAGGCGGCTTCCTGCCTAAGCATGGAAGCTCAGACTTCCCTCTCCCCAGCTACTTCATCCAGTTCCTCCCTTAGGATCTTGAGACGTTCCCAAGACAGCTGGGAAACATAGTCTCCCCATTGTCCTGGATCTTCCACATGGCTTCCTACCGGCCGACATGCCATAAACACCTCCCCAGGGAAGCGTCCGGGGGGCATCCTAACCAGATGTCCTACCACCTCATCAGGTTTCTCTCGATGTGGAGGAGCAGCGACTTTACTCGAGCTCGTCTCCAGTGACCCAACTTCTCACCCTATCTCTAAGGGAGAGCCCCGCCACCTTACGGAGGAAACTCCTTTCGGCCACTTGTACCCGCGATCTTGTCCTTTTGGTAAAAACCCAAAACACATGACCTTAAGTGAGGGTAGGAACGTAGATCGATCGATACATTTACAGCTTTGCCTTCCAGCTCAGCTCCCTTTTCACCATTTCAGGCCAACGTAGAGTCTGCATCACTACCAACGACACATCGATCCTCCTGTCAATCTCACAATCCACTCTTCTTTCACTCATGAACAAGACTCTTAAGGTATTTGAACTCCTCCATTTGGAGCAGGATCTCATCCCAACCCAGAGATGGCACTCCACCCTTTTCCGTCCGAGATTGAGGTTGATTTTTTTTCACAAATGTTGTCATTGTGTAAGCTCATGACCACAAATGTATATTGTTTCAAATACAAATCTGTTTACAGCGGCATCCTATATTTGGGTCAATTTGGTGTATATAAAGTGCTGTACAATATGTAATAGTGTTACGAAGAAATTAAGCATTCGTTTTATTTCATTTAATTCTAGCAGAAGGTATATTTCATCAAGTTTTGTTGAATCACCATGATTTAATCATCTGTTTGTTGTATGTTTCTCAGGCAAATATCCTGGTGACCACCAGGCTGTCTGCCTTGGACCGCATTCCTCCAAAATATGTTAATCGCTATGCACAGATTTGTGGTTTCAATGACCCAAACCGCCAGCGTGCCTACTTCACCAGCCGCCTGCTGCAGCAAAGTGGGGAATCCGCAAAAACACTTGAAGCTCAGGCTCTTGTAGAGCTGCTTTATCTCAACCTTCAGAGGGAGAGCCAGTTGGCTGCAGCCTGTTTTCTGCCCTCCTACTGCTGGCTCACGTGTGCCACTTTACACTTCTTGCATTTCACGGACGCTATGGCACCCATTCGCACTCTGACTGGCATATACTCCAGTTTCCTTAGGCTCAACTTTGGAGGAGAAGTACTGGGCAAAACAACAGGGACAGTTGGGTCGAATCAGGATCAACAAAATTCCTTGATGTTGTATGTTGTTCGGACAGTTGGCAAACTTGCCTATGATGGCGTAACATACAAACGCACTTCATTCTCAGAAAAGGAGCTGGAGCAATGGATAGGAGGAAAGACCAAAACGGACGAAGAGTTACGTCAGCTGGCAGTGTTCAGAACTGACGTGCTTGACTTCTTCCTGGCTCCCTGTGTTGAAAGTTGCAAGCATTTACCAGCAGAGCTTAGTGAACAAGATGAGAGGCGATACGTGTTTGCTGTTCCCGCCATGCAAGAATACCTGGCAGCACTCTATGTGGTTCTAGGGGAGAATAAATCTGCTCTGGAGAAGCTGACCAAGCAGGTGTCTGTGGCAATTGGTCAGGCAACTGAAGATGTCAGTGCCATTGTGAATATATTTTCCAAGTTCATCCCTCTCAGAATATTTGCAGTCTTTAATCTACTTAAGCTTTTTCCAAAACTTTATGAGAAAATAAAAACAAAAAACAAGAGCAACATTGCGAGGACAATGGCCGCTGAGATGTTCCGCAAAGAGGATAGCCACAATGAAGATGTTCTTGATCAAGTGGAGCAAAGTCTCCTGGGAGTACATGGCCCACCATCACAACAGCAGAGTGAGGCTCAGCCGTTTGAGCTCTACCCAATCTTTATGGGTGGACTGTTACATTATGGTAACCGGGTCCTTCTTCAGCAAATTGGATGTCACATTAAGAGTTCCACTGTGGCTCAGATCACACAAGCTCTTCGGAATTACCTTGTCAGAGGTAAAATGTTTTATACTTTCACTATGTTAGTTTAATTTCAAGCTACAATGTCCATTTTATGTCTTGTATTTTTTTGTTCTAAAGTAGTTGTAGAAATTGATCAGCTAATTTCCAGAACAGCCTTTGACTATCAGGAGTCCGGGTTGTTCATATATCCTGTTTGGAAACACCTGGCCTCTTTGGTGAAATAAATAAACGGACAAAGACAAGTGCATAAGACAAAAGCAATGTGCTACAATTATTCAGTAGCGATAGGGCTACAAGCTGGAACTATCAATGCTATTTGGCTTTAATTGGGCAATAAGAAACTTCCATGTACCGTACTACAAATAAAAAAAAATTTAGACTGTGTTTGACCGCTAACTACAAAAAATAGTATTGGATGAAATGCAATAAATATGGTAGGATGTCTGCTTTTAAAAGCCTACTGGAACCCACTACTACCGACCACGCAGTCTGATAGTTTATATATCAATGATGAAATCTTAACATTGCAACACATGCCAATACGGCCGGGTTAACTTATAAAGTGCAATTTTAAATTTTCCGCTAAACTTCCGGTTGAAAATGTCTATGTATGATGACGTATGCGTGTGACGTCAATCGTTGAAACGGAAGTATGCGGACACATTGAATCCTATACAAAAAACTCTGTTTTCATATCAAAATTCCACAGTATTCTGGACATCTGTGTTGGTGAATCTTTTGCAATTTGTTTAATGAACAATGAAGACTGCAAAGAAGAAAGTTGTAGGTGAGATCGGTGTATTAGCGGCGGACTACAGCAACACAACCAGGAGGACTTTGAGGTGGATAGCAGACGCGCTAGCCGCCAAACTCACCTTAACTTCCTCCGTCTCCGGGCCGCCGACCGCATCTGTGATCGGGTGAAGTCCTTCGTCGCACCGTCAATCGCTGGAACGCAGGTGAACACGGGTGTTGATGAGTAGATGAGGGCTGGCTGGCGTCGGTGGATAGCTAATGTTTTTAGCATAGCTCTGTGAGGTCCGGTTGCTAAGTTAGCTTCAATGCCGTCATTAGCAACAGCATTGTTAACCTTCGCCAGGCTGGAATTCAATGCCGTCGTTAGCAACAGCATTGTTAACCTTCGCCAGGCTGGAAAGCATTAACCGTGTAGTTACAGGTCCATGGTTTAATAGTATTGTTGATTTTCTATCTATCCTTCCAGTCGAGGGGTTTATTTCTTTTGTTTCTATATGCAGTTAAGCATGATGCTATCACGTTAGCTCCGTAGCTAAAGTGTTTCGCCGATGTATTGTCGTGGAGATAAAAGTCACTGTAAATGTCCATTTCGCGTTCTCGACTCTCATTTTCAAGAAAATATAGTATCCGAGGTGGTTTAAAATACAAATCCGTGATCCACAATAGAAAAAGGAGAGAGTGTGGAATCCAATGAGCCAGCTTGTACCTAAGTTACGGTCAGAGCGAAAAAAGATATGTCTTGCACTGCATTCTAGTCCTTCACTCTAACATTCCTCATCCACGAATCTTTCATCCTCGCTCAAATTAATGGGGTAATCGTCGCTTTCTCGGTCCGAATCGCTCTAGCTGCATTGAAAACAACGGGGAAATGTGAGCAGCCTTTCAACCGTTGACGTCACGCTACTTCCGGTACAGGCAAGGCTTTTTTTATCAGCGACCAAAAGTTGCAACTTTATCGTCGATGTTCTCTACTAAATCCTTTCAGCAAAAATATGGCAATATCGCGAAATGATCAAGTATGACACATAGAATGGATCTGCTATCACCGTTTAAATAAAAAAAATTCATTTCAGTAGGCCTTTAATACAGTATTTTGTCTACTATGTAATGATTACTATTGTGACTTGTCATGCTGAATTAAATTCCATTGTACTCAACATTAATCAATCCTTGTTATACTGTAACTTCTATTTAATTTCTGAAGTTTAGAAATGTGCAGTAGTTTGCAATAAACTAACAACTAAATAATTAAAATGCTCAATATATCAAACGGTTAGTGTTTTTTTCCTTTTAAAAGTTTGTACATTTTGAAAGTGCATGTATTTTACAATGTTTTTTAATAATTGTGAGTGCAGCTGTAGCTTTTTATGCCTCCCACATAATTATTGTCGATCATTAAACACTCCAGCCACACAATTTAAGAGAACAAGCTAATCTAATCTGAAAACCTTAAACTAACAAAATGCATTTTTTCTGAATGTTAGAAATCAACAAACCACAGCCACCAGAGGAGTTGATGGATCTGTTGGTCCTTCTGTATGAATTTCAAAATCCCAGACTGACTGCAGAGGTCCTGGCTTCAATCAGAACTATTTGCCTCAACAATATACGCATGACCACACTCAAATGCTTTGTGTTGAGTTCTGTGCTCTCGTGTGCCCCTTCGAGGTAAGCTATGGCTTGTGCTTTTACAACCAACCATTCAGTTCAAGTTCAGACGATATTTACCCCTACAGCTATCTAATATACTGTATATATTTGTCATATGTTCTAATAGAAAATGTATATATTTATAACTGCAACTTCAGATGGCGATATTGTTAGCACTTCTGCCTAATAGCAAGAAGGTCTGCGTTTCGATTCCAACATGGACCACTCTTAACATCTGACTTCGGGCCTTTCTGTGTTGTGTTGGCATATTCCTGCATGGGTTTTTTCCAGGTTTACCTCACACCTTAAATCAGGGGTGTCAAACTCAAATACAGAGTGGGCCAAAATTTAAAACTGAACAAAGGTTGAACAAATTAACCTTTTTGATAGGGACCCAAACAAGTTTTGCATTAAATATTGAACCAGCAAGGCTTATATAACTTTATAGTGACATGCAAAATCGAGTTTCAAATAATAATAATAAAAATTAAAAAATATCAATGGCATATCAAATACAATTTAAATCAAAATTGAATGCACTGCTTTTAACGTCCTCTACGAGCTGACGTCACATCCGCTTTTCATCCCTTCTAACAACGTGCCCGCCCAGTCACAAGATATGTGTGGTTCCTGTACCCACACACACGTGAATGAATGAAATATGAAATCTGTGCTGCAGTCGCTGCTGGGCCACAACATTAGGTACACCTGCAGACTGCAGCACGGATTTCATATTTCATTCATTCACAACTCCTCCAACACGAACAAATTATTGTTTTTGCACTTTTGGTTTCTTATTAAATAACTTTTTCAAATAGATTCAATCTTGCATGTGGAAACTTTAAGTGTGGGCTTTAGTTGATATAACACTCCCGTCAGGGGGTGCATTATCCGGCACAACACCTGGACGCTACAATATACACCCCCGCTACCTCCAAACCCCGCCAAAGCCCCCCCCACACACACACACACACCTTGTAGCGTCCCGGAAGAGTTACTGCTGCAAAGGGTTCTGGGTATTTGTTTTGTTGTGTTTATGTTGTGTTACGGTGCGGATGTTCTCCCAAAATGTGTTTGTCATTCTTGTTTGGTGTGGATTCACAGTGTGGCGTATATTTCTAACAATGTTAAAGGTTTTTATTCTGGCACCCTCAGTGTAACCTGTATCGCTGAAGATCAAGTATGTGTTGCATTCACTTCAGTGTGCGTGCCACAGTCGCACACATTATAAAACTGGGCCAGCACTTGTTGGACTGGACGAAAAGAGGACGTTACAATTCTCGGGGGGGTCACCGAAATTTGGGAGTCTCCTGGGAGGTTTGGCAAGTATGAGAATTAGCGGTGTACCGCGGCACCGCCGTTGTATATAATCAGCGGGCCAGCTCTAGTGTTAATTTAATATCGCCTCACGGGCCAAGTGAAATTACACGGCGGACCAGAGTTTGAAACCCATGCCTTAAATAAATTGTAGGGCCTACCCCAAAAATGTAATGTTGATTTCCAATCAGCCTAACTGACCAAGGGGTTAACACAATATAAGATTTGGATTTGTTCATTTATTGTAGTGGTGGTAGAGTCCAATTGTCTTACTGTAAGCAGTACTATAACACCAGTATTCTAATGCCTCACATGACACACAGTAACCCCACATCCTATTTCATCAAATCAAGGATCTGTTTTCCCCACAGTCATGTCCAGTTCCCCTTGAAACGATCCCCATTGTAAATTGTGTTTATTTTAAAATTGTACAAACTTTTATTATTTAAATATTTTTAATTTTGTGTTGGTTTACAGTATTTAACTACTACAAGTGTGTGCCGTTAGGGGTGCATGTCTGATGCAAGGGCTGTTTAACACCTTTCTTACGTCACGACTCTGGAGACCGATGAGCGTTGTCAGCAGGTTTAATGACATTCAAAAGGGTGAAACTAAAAAGACAAACAATACAGTCAATATATACATATGTTATGCAAATGTATTCATATATATGCTGTAATGCTACCTTACAAGACATGAGAAGGTAAACAAAGTGAAATTGTACTACGACGCCATCTTAGATGACATCGCAAATTATTGCTAATGAGTATGGCAAAGATCATACATCAAAAATCATAAATTTAGCTCGAAATATTTTAGACAAAAAACAATTTTCAAAGTTCAACTTATGATACATACCAGCGATGCAACCTTAAACAAAGGATATATGCAGTTTTTCTTCGAAAATAACCACCATAAAGTACGTGCTGGAACCGGAGATTTCTCTGCTTGGCTTATGTAACTTCCGGTCAATAAAGTTTGATTCAAAATACACACTTCTCAAAGATGTATTAACTGCCATGACCACATGATGGCGACAAATACACATGTAATAATATTAATTACATAACAAGCTTATTTAAGCACAACACATTTCAACAACAAGAGTTTACAACTTTTAGTTGTAACAGAACACTCCCCGCTTGGCGTGGATAAACGCCACAAAAATAACTGGAAAAAAAAAAATACCTCTCATGAAATAATCAAAGGTACAATTTCTGAGATGGGTCTGGTCAATACCTTTGTATCATCTGACCTGACTACCCTTAGCTCTACTGAACGGACTTTGCCATCTTTACTTGGGAACACCTGAGTTACACGTGCAAGAGGCCATTCATTTCGGGGAATTTGGCTGTCTTTGAGTATAACGACCGTACCTACGCTCACGTTAAGTTGGCTGGAATGCCACTTGCGACGTGGTTGGAGAGTGGGAAGGAACTCCTTCTTCCACCTGTCCCAGAAGGTGTTTGACAGGTGCTGGACTTGGCGCCACTGATGTTTGTAGAGGTCTGACGCTGTAAAGTTGCCAACTGGAGCCTTAAGAGGGGTTACCTTTTGGGTTATAAGAGTGGCCGGAGTCAAAGTGAAAGGGTCACTTGGGTCCGATGAAACAGGGACAAGGGGTCTTGCGTTTATAATAGCCGCCACTTCTGCCATAAAGGTGACAAGAACTTCGTGAGTGAGTTTAGTGGTCTTGAGCTGGAAAAACATTGTGTCCAATATTTTCCGGGCAAGTCCAATCATTCTTTCCCATGACCCGCCAAAGTGGGAAGCGTGTGGAGGGTTAAAAGTCCATGTACATCCGTGATCTTTAAGGTAGGTTTGTACAGCTGTGTTGTCTAAATTTGAGGGGATCTTCAGTTCTTTACATGCGCTGACAAAATTGGTACCTCTATCAGAACGAACGCTTTTTACAGGTCCTCTTACTGCCAGAAACCGTCTGAATGCATTAACAAAGCTAGAGGTATCGAGAGACTCTATCACCTCAATGTGAACTGCTCTAATACTCAAGCATGTGAATAAGACAGCCCACCTTTTATTTTGGATGATACTTCCTCTTGTGCGCTGTGAAGACACAAACCATGGGCCAAAAACATCTAAGCCCACATTAGTGAATGGGGGGTCCGTTGTAAGACGGTCTGGAGGGAGGTTCGACATTTTTTGTGTACTCATAGGGGCACGAAGTCTTTTGCAGGTTACGCAATGATAGATGATTGTGCTCACCTTTCTCTTGCCACCTACAATCCACCATCCTGCAGAGCGAACAGCTCCTTCTGTGAAAAGGCGACCTTGGTGTCGGGTCTGCTCGTGATAGTGCTTAATGAGAAGAGCTGCAATATGGTGTTGGCCAGGAACTATGAGTGGGTTCTTTTCACCTGGGCTCAAGTTTGAATCACAGATGCGACCTCCTACTCTAAGAAGTCCATTTTCATCCAGGTAGGGGTCTAGGTTCTTGAGAGGACTGGTTCGGGGTAGTTTATCGTGTTTTTGCACACACTTCAATTCCTTGGCATACACATCCTGTTGTACTGCTTGAATGATTATGTTTTGGGCTTGGTTTGACTCGTCTACAGTGAGTCCTGTCTCACAGTAGTGCCAACCACGGCAGTGATTGATTTTGCTTGGCAGTGATTTGAAGTTATGTATGACGTGTAGTAGTCTCGAAACAGCACGCTTGAGAGACTTCCATGTCGAAAACTTGTTGAATCTGTCAGAGCCAAGTTGTTTGGTTGAGATTGTGGTTTTGAGTGTAGACACCTGTGGTCTGACATCAGAGTCTGTGCAAGGTTCAACAAGTTCAAAAGAGTCATTTGAGGGACTTTGATCTTGGAGCATGAAGTCAGGGCCAGTGAGCCAGTTACTAAGGGGTAGCTGGTAAGCAGGAACAGAACGTGTGGCGTGATCTGCTGGGTTCTGGCTGCTCGGTACGTAATGCCATTGGCTTGGTTGAGAAGATTTGCGGATTCTCGTAACACGGTTAGCCACGTAGACATAAAATCTTCTTGTCTCGTTGTGGATATAACCTAGAACTACTTTACTGTCTGTATGGAATGCAGTGTAGTCTATTTCAAAGCCTAATTCGTCAGTGAGAAGATCTGCAAGCTCGACTGCTAACACAGCAGCACTAAGCTCTAATCTTGGTATGGTCTGATCTGGGCGTGGTGCTAACTTTGCCTTACCTAAAACAAAGCCTACTTCACAGTTCCTAGCTGCATCTGTTACTCTTAAATAGGCCACTGCAGCTATAGCCTTAGTAGATGCGTCCGAAAATACCAACAACTCTTTTTTTGTAGTTGTTGAGGGAGAAATTTCTGTGTATGCTCTGGGAATGGTCAAGTTGGACAGTTCTTTAAGTGAGTCTTTCCACAGGGTCCAAGACTCTTCCATTTCTGAGGGCAATGGTGCATCCCAGTCTCCATTCTCTGCCATAAGTTCACGCAGAATGGACTTTCCCTGCATTGTTACTGGTGCTACAAAGCCTAATAGATCATAAAGGCTGTTTATTGTTGATAAAACACCTCGTCTAGTAAAGGGCTTTGTCTCGTCTGACACTCTAAAGGTGAAGCAGTCTTTCTTTAGGTCCCAAAGGAGACCCAGGCTATGTTGCATGGGGACTGAATCAGCTTCAAAGTCCAAGTCCTTTAGGTCTTTGGCATGATCTTGTGAAGGGAATGCTTCGAGTACCTCTTTTCTGTTAGCTGCTATTTTATGCAGTCTTAGATTTGAGTTTGCAAGTGTGTCACGGGTTCTTTGTAATAAGGACACAGCCATTTCAACAGTGGGGAGGGATTTGAGTCCGTCGTCTACGTAGAAGTCGTGTGTGACAAACTGCTTGACATCTGGATCACAATCTGGCTGGTTGCGTAGAACAGACTGATGTAAGCCGTATATGGCCACTGCTGGTGATGGGCTATTCCCAAAGACGTGGACTCTCATCCTATACTCTACAATGTCTTTGGAAATGTCATTGTCACGAAACCACAAAAAACGCAAGTAATTTCTGTCTTGCTCTCGAACATTGAAACAGTAAAACATCTGTTCAATGTCGGCTGTGAAGGCAACAGCTTCCTTTCTGAAGCGTATTAGGACACCTAACAGTGAGTTGTTAAGGTCTGGTCCTGTCAACAACACATCATTTAGTGACACATTCTTGTACTTCGCGCTGCTGTCAAAGACGACCCTAATCTGTTTGGGCTTGCGAGGGTGGTAGACACCGAATAGTGGCAAATACCAACATTCCTCTTCGTCTTTCAGTGGAGGGGCAAGCTCTGCATGTTTGTTTTCAAATATTTTGTCCATAAACGTGATGAAATGTTCCTTCATTTCTTCTTTCCTTTCAAAGCTACGAACAAGAGACATTAAAGGCCTACTGAAATGAATTTTTTTTATTTAAACGGGGATAGCAGATCTATTCTATGTGTCATACTTGATCATTTCGCGATATTGCCATATTTTTGCTGAAAGGATTTAGTATAGAACAACGACGATAAAGATTGCAACTTTTGGTATCTGATAAAAAAAAGGCTTGCACCTACCGGAAGTAGCGTGACGTAGTCAGTTGAACATATACGCAAAGTTCCCTATTGTTTACAATGATGGCCGCATGAAGTGAGAGAGATTCGGACCGAGAAAGCGACAATTTCCCCATTAATTTGAGCGAGGATGAAAGATTTGTGGATGAGTAAAGTGCAAGTGAAGGACTAGTGGGGAGTTGAAGCTATTCAGATAGGGAAGATGCTGTGAGAGCCGGGGGTGACCTGATATTCAGCTGGGAATGACTACAACAGTAAATAAACACAAGACATATATACCGGTATACTCTATTAGCCACAACACAACCAGGCTTATATTTAATATGCCACAAATTAATCCTGCATAAAAACACCTGCGTGTTTGTTATGCTAGCTCCTAGCTCCTCTGCTAGCTCCTAGCTCCATAGAACACGCCAATACAATTCAAACACCTGATCAACACACACAATCACTCAGCCCAAAAGACCGTTTACCTAACCCAAGGTTCATAAAGCTTATATATTTTTAAAAAGTTACGTACGTGACGCGCACATACGGTCAAGTTATCGAATGTTTAGCAGCCAAGGCTGCATACTCACGGTACCTGATATTCAGCTGGGAATGACTACAACAGTAAATAAACACAAGACATATATATACTCTATTAGCCACAACACAACCAGGCTTATATTTAATATGCCACAAATTAATCCTGCATAATAACACCTGCGTGTTTGTTATGCTAGCTCCTAGCTCCTCTGCTAGCTCCTAGCTCCATAGAACACGCCAATACAATTCAAACACCTGATCAACACACACAATCACTCAGCCCAAAAGACCGTTCACCTAACCCAAGGTTCATAAAGCTTATATATTTTTAAAAAGTTACGTACGTGACGCGCACGTACGGTACGGTACGTGTTATGCTAGCTCCTAGCTCCTCTGCTAGCTCCTAGCTCCATAGAACACGCCAATACAATTCAAACACCTGATCAACACACACAATCACTCAGCCCAAAAGACCGTTCACCTAACCCAAGGTTCATAAAGCTTATATATTTTTAAAAAGTTACGTACATACGCAAAAAAAAGCCAAAGCTGCATACTCACAGTAGCACGTCTGCATCTTTGTCATCCAAATCAAAGTAATCCTGGTAAGAGTCTGTGTTGTCCCAGTTCTCTACAGGCGTCTGTGTATCCAAATCAAAAGTCCTCCTGGTTAGAGTCTCTGTTATCCGAGTTCTTCCATCTTGACTGCATCTTTCGGGAATGTAAACAAAGAAGCGCCGGCTGTGTACTGTTGTGGCTGACTACGTTCGAAAAATACGTCCATTTCGCACCGACAACTTTCTTCTTTGCTTGCTCGGCTTCCTTCTCCATAATGCAATGAACATGATTGAAACAGATTCACGAACACAGATGTCCAGAATACTGTGGAATCATGAAATGAAAACAGAGCTTTTTCGTATCGGCTTCAATGTGGAAGGCATACCCGTGTTCGCCGGGCTACGTCACACGCATACGTCATCCTCAGAGGCGTTTCGAACCGGAAGTTTAGCGGCAAATTTAAAATGTCACTTTATAAGTTAACCCGGCCGTATTGGCATGTGTTATAATGTTAAGATTTCATCATTGATATATAAACTATCAGACTGCGTGGTCGGTAGTAGTGGGTTTCAGTAGGCCTTTAAGCGGCTCAGGGCATGCGGTCTGTTGTTAGGGAGTTTTTGACGTGGCGACTTGAATGGTAATGGAGCTGTCCAGCTCTTGTCTGTGTCCTTTTGTAGTCCTTCTTCCATTATTTTCAAGAAGGCTTTGTCCTGAATGGAGGGTGCGATGTAATTGTCATGTCTGGTTTGTTTGAACACATTACATCCTAAATGATCAGGTTCACAAGCGCTATCCACAAGTTGAGTGCTGAAGCTGAATGGAACTTGTATCTCACAATGTCTCTCTATTACATTAAATACATTGGGGCATGGCTCAAACATTGTAGGACGCCCCTTCTCAGTTGTATTTGTGAACAGCGTCTTCACAGCGAGAGTTTTGTGGACATCACCTAAACACACGTTTCCTACTATGACCCACCCGAGGTCCAATTTTTGTGCATAGGGTGCGTTGTTAGGGCCACTTATCTGTTTACGGACTTTGTGAACTCTAATAGCATCCCGTCCGAGAAGCATGAGTATGGGGGCATTAGAGTCCAGGTCAGGGATAAGGTGAGCTACTGACTTTAGATGACTGTGTTGCATAGCTGCACTGGGTGTGGGAATTTCATCTCTATCGTTTGGGATATTTCTACATTCAATGAGGCTAGGCAATGGGATGTGGACTGAACCATCTATGGCTGCCACTACATATCCTGTAGCTCTCCTGCCCATTGCTTCTTTAGTACCAGCACATGTCCTTAGTGAATAAGGGGAACTAGGGCCACGGTCATTGAACAATTCAAAGAACTCAGGACATACTAACGACCTGTTGCTTTGTTCATCATGGATGGCATAGAGCCTTACTGCTTGTTCAGGATGGCCTGCTGGGTACACTTTAACAAGACTAATTTTAGAGCAGGATCTGCCTGCTTCGTTCACGCCACAAACCTGTGTGCACTTGGACGTGATCTCCTCCGACTTAGCGGAGTCACTCTCCCCGCCATACTCTGCTGCAGGTTCAGTTACTCTAAGCCAGGGTGCTGGTCCTGGGTGAAGAGCAGTGCAGTGTTTTTCATCAAGACACTCAGAGCACTGTATCTTGACCATACAGTTTTTTGCAATGTGTGTAGATGAAGAACAGCATTTGAAGCAAATGTGGTTCTCTTTTAAGAATGCTTTTCGATCATCGAGTGTTTTCATTCGAAATGATCTGCACTTCAAGAGGGGATGAGGTTTCATGTGAATTGGGCAAAGCTTGTCGCTGTCTACAGCTTTGTTTGCCGTTCTTTGTGTATCTAAATTGTAACGGGAGACAACATCAGTTTTGTGCACTGAAATTTCTTTTTG
Source organism: Entelurus aequoreus (assembly GCF_033978785.1). Lineage (NCBI taxonomy): Eukaryota > Metazoa > Chordata > Actinopteri > Syngnathiformes > Syngnathidae > Entelurus > Entelurus aequoreus. The sequence continues at coordinate 41,448,353 of NC_084743.1, forward strand.
TTTATATGCTCTCCATGGCAGTTTGTCGAGTTTGTGTACGTCAGGGAACGATGTAAAGTTAAAGCTGGGGTCATTTCTTGAGTTAGCTTCCTGCGTTACAAAGTCTACAAAAACATTGAATGGTGGGAAGGGGACACGTTGTGTGCGTTTGTATTTAGCTCCTACTGTGATCCACCTTTCTTGCAAATTGAAGGGAAGTTTCTGCACAATTGGATTTAATCCTCTTGCGGTATCCAAAAACGCAAGACCAGGAAGGTCTCCTTCAGCTTTAGCACTCTGCATTTCCATGAGCAGGTCACTAAACTTCCTTAGTTTTGTGTAGTCTTTGGATGTGATTTTGGGGAACATATCAATTCTTTTGAAGAGTGTATCCTCAATCACTTCAGCTGAGCCATAACATTGCTCAAGTCTGTCCCACATCATATCGAGACCTTTGGTTGGGTTGTTAATGTGTATGGCTCTAATTTGTTCTACGTGTTCAGAGGATTCTTTGCCAAGCCACTTTAACATCAAGTCCATCTCTTCACTTGTTGTTAGTTCTAATCCATTTATTGCATTTTTAAAGGAACGTTTCCAAGCTCTGAAATTTTGAGGCTTGTCGTTAAATTGCAGTAGTCCTGTTGCTACTATTTCCCGGCGAGCAAAGTATCTAATAAAGTCACTCACATTAGAGTTTTTAGGCTCTTGGCATGAAGGCCGGACATCATGGAAGTTGGATGCTGATACCTGAGTTGACTAACTTGCACTGTCATTGTTTTGGATGTGAGGAGAGGAGGAAATGACTGAGGGGTTTTGGAAGTTTTTAAGATAATTAGGGGGGCCAAAGGGCATTTGTTTAGAGTCACTTTGTTTTGTTGGTTGAAGTAATTGATTGCTACTGAGCTTTGACTTGCTCTGAGGAGCATTTTCACATTGTGATGGCTGTGTAACAACATATTTTCCCTCTTTTACAAATTCAGCTTGGCTGAGGACATATTGCTTTGTACGTTCAGATGTGACAAAAGAACAAGGATTGCTGCGTGCTTCTACCTGTGTGACTACAGCTGTTTCTAATGCCTCTGCTTCAGCAATAGCAGATGCAACATCTTTTTCATGTTGAAGAAATTCAATAGATGCCTCTATTTTAGCTTTTTCTACTTTTAAGTCCATTTCTTTTGCTGCAAAACCGAGGCGGGCTTTGGCTGCCTCAGCTTTTGCTCTTGCCCTAGCTGCTGCGGAACCTGTGGAGGAGTTCGTCGAAGCCTCGGACCGGGTCTTTAAAGATGGCGCCTTGCTGGACATGGTGGGGTGGACTAGATGATGACTGCTGAATCACTGCTGTATGCCGTTTGCGTTGTAGCGTTGTGGCGTAGTAGTGGTCAGCTTCACTCTAGCGTGCGACGACTGCGTTACCTCTGTCTGTTTGGATGCCGCCGTTTCACTGTGCCGTTAGGGGTGCATGTCTGATGCAAGGGCTGTTTAACACCTTTCTTACATCACGACTGGAGACCGATGAGCGTTGTCAGCAGGTTTAATGACATTCAAAAGGGTGAAACTAAAAAGACAAACAATACAGTCAATATATACATATGTTATGCTGTAATGCTACCTTACAAGACATGAGAAGGTAAACAAAGTGAAATTGTACTACGACGCCATCTTAGATGACATCGCAAATTATTGCTAATGAGTATGGCAAAGATCATACATCAAAAATCATAAATTTAGCTCGAAATATTTTAGACAAAAACCAAGTTTCAAAGTTCAACTTATGATACATACCGGCGATGCAACCTTAAACAAAGGATATATGCAGTTTTTCTTCGAAAATAACCACCATAAAGTACGTGCTGGAACCGGAGATTTCTCTGCTTGGCTTATGTAACTTCCGGTCAATAAAGTTTGATTCAAAATACACACTTCTCAAAGATGTGTTAACTGCCATGACCACATGATGGCGACAAATACACATGTAATAATATTAATTACATAACAAGCTTATTTAAGCACAACACATTTCAACAACAAGAGTTTACAACTTTTAGTTGTAACAGAACAAAGTGTATAAACCTTGCAAAAACATAAAAAAAAGGTTGAACAATTTTCAGTACATAAAGGTAACCAAATTATTGTCAACCGTCAGGGTAGTTCTGTCAATTATTGTTAAGTGTCGTGAGGCAGGAACCCAACATGCAAGGCAGATAAGTTGCAAAAAAAATTGATAGTTTATTCCACAGCAGCAGATAAGGCAAATTGACAAAAGTACCAATGGAAAGTAAAGCACATGGCTTGAAAAAGAATACAAAGTACAACAAAGGTGAAAAGGCCTTGTGACTGCTTCGGTACACGGTTCATATTTTTCCGCTGCTTAAGATCCATTCAAAATGTGTGGTTTTAATAGAGTTGCAGTCAGTTCGGAATCAAAATAGGTTGTAAAATGCCAGTATAATCAAAAAATAACAGGGCGCATGATATTTAACAGCAAACTTAATTTATAAGCCGCACCCACTAAATTTTAGAACAAAAAAAATATTTCTATATATAGACATCACACATGGGGCGGTTTAGTAAGTAAAAAATAGTTTTAGTTGTACTGTAAAACTTACAAACGTTGCTTGGAGTAATAAATGAAGGGCAATGCAGCGACTGCAGCACCTGCAGTGAGCAAACACGTCCAGAAAATGGCACCATAGCACAAACAATAAAGACTTAGACTAGTTTTAGTTGTACTGTAAAACTTACAAACGTTGCTTGGAGTAATAAATGAAGGGGAATGCAGCGACTGCAGCACCTGTAGTGAGCAAACACGTCCAGCAAATGGCGCCATAGCACAAACAATAAATAACACACCTATTCAATCAATGTGTTTGCTTGTGTTTTTTCTTTTAACTATTATATTTTACATCAATGCTTAGTAAAAAAGTAGCGTCCTATAGTTTACGGTAATCCAGAACCATATCGTAAACCCCCTCTGTCAGCAATAAAACAGCTGACCTCATCCACTGCTCTGGTAGAGTAATGGAGTACTCCTCTGCCTTTCATGCCAAATGACGTGATATCGATTTTCAGCAATGTCAGTTTCATAATGTGCACTAAGCTTAATGAGGTGACTGATGCTGTATTTATAATCGTTTAAGCAGCAACCAGAACTCAAGAGCTGGATGACGGCGCCAAGAAAAAAATGCTTAAAACAAAAATATAAAAATAACAAGTCTCGATTTTCTGTATACCATTGTATTACATTATATTGTCATCTTCTTCCGTACTTACAAGGTGACAAAAAACCATTACAAAACCTGCCATATCATATAATACAAACTGTACATTAAAACATATTTTATTGTATATATTAACATATACATATATATATATATATATATAAGCACGGTTGAAGTGCATCTGCCTCACAAAATACGAAGGTCCTGGGTTCGATCCTGCGCTCGGGATCTTTCTGTGTGGAGTTTGCATGTCCTCCCCGTGACTGCGTGAGTTCCCTCCGGATACTCCGGCTTCCTCCCACTTCCAAAGACATGCACCTGGGGATAGGTTGATTGGCAACACTAAATTGGCCCTAGTGTGTGAATGTGAGTGTGAATGTTGTCTGTCTATCTGTGTTGGCCCTGCGACGAGGTGGTGACTTGTCCAGGGTGTACCCCGCCTTCCGCCCAATTGTAGCTGAGCGACCCTGAAGGGGATAAGCGATAGAAAATGGATGGATATATATATATATATATATATATATATATATATATAAATATATATATATATATGTATGTATGTATGTATATGTATGTTGATTTATGTAACAAAACCATCAGGTCATGCATTTATTGTGATTTATAGTCATTTCCAAGAGCCATGACATACTCAAAAATTCAATGCAACACACATCATGTGGTTAAAATGCAGCTCTTTGTAATTATACATTTGGCCAGTAGGTGGTTTCTTGTGCTAAAGCATGCATGAAGTTTTGAGAAAATTCTCAAAACATTTGGCTCAAGTGGTTCAGTGTCATACGAAGTTTCACCTGACTATCACGACTAGAAACAAAACAGAGAGGAGGGAGTAAGAACGCCACGTTGTGTTCCCTAATTTAATTGTACATAAATGAAGGTATGTATTGCTGAGCCCGACCTGGACATAATCTGGACTGAACATAAATGCTTATTTAGAAAATGTAATTTTATATATGCAATATATTGTTGTGTTCCTTAATTTTGAGTTTACATAAATGAAGGTGTGTGTTGCTGAGCCCGACCTGGACATAATCTGGACTGGACCTGATATTAAGAACTCTTTAAACAATCTAATTTCATTGACAACCTGGTGTGGTGAAGATAATGTCCTTTAGTTTTTTGTTTTTGTTTTTTAAATTAAAATGAGTAAAATTAACTGTATTAGTGGACCAGCAGCACACACAATCATGTGTGCTTCACGGACTGTATCCATTCCAGACTGTATCGATATAAATTGTAGGAACCAGAATAATAATAACAGAAGGAAACAACCCTTTTGTGTGAATGAGTGAGAATGAGTGTAAATGGGGGAGGGAGGGTTTTTGGGTTGGTGCACTAATTGTAAGTGTATCTTGTGTTTTTTATGTTCATTTAATAAATTAAAAAAAGAACGCCTCATATAACAATACATAAAACATAGAAAGAACACTGGGGTCCAACCTGTGATTTACAAAAGTGAGGCCTTCCTAAGTCCTACCCTTTTGGGCATTTTTTTAATGTAATTTATGTAAGTAAGCGGTTGCTGTAGCTTATTTACTTCAGATGCAGTCAGTAATCATTTGTTCAACTTCTATAGTTATACTAATGGTGTTCTTTAAAGTTCCATTTCAGGTACTCTCTTTTTTATCATTTGGGCTATTCGGGCTATTGGCCTGCGACTTAGGTTAAAAAAACTTGCGAGTGACTCACATTTTTCCAGCAGATTCTTAAAGACACTAGAGTGGTGTCATAGAGATGATGTTTGACTAGCATTTTACACAACTGTAACTCTGACAAAATAAAAATATCAAAATCCTAAATATACAAAATAAGACAGTGAAAGGAGAAGTTCGGCCCCCAGTCCTTAGCTACCTTGAAATGTGGCCCACAAAACAATTTAGTTGAATATCCCTGGCACAAGTATAACGGTGAAAACATATATATCTATGTTTCTGGAGCTAAATTTGTCCATGAACACAATTATTGTGGTGCATTTTATAAATCTATTTTTTTTGGACAAAAATCATATTCACATAATTTTTATTATATATATATTCATATAACAAAAACATTGTTATATGAATACATCTATGTCATAAGTGAATTGTTATTTATAAAGGCTATTGTACCTAACATTGTGGTTGTTCTATTTATGGAGAACATGGCAATTTTTTAAAATGTATTTTAATTATTAATATTTAAATATCTTTGGTGTTTTATTTACAGTTATCAACTGGAAGAGTTGGATCTCTCCTCCTGTCTCCTAACTAAGGACATGCTCAAAATGTTGTGGCCTGCCTTTAAACATACTAGGAACCTCAAGTAAGACATACACCTTTTATTTTATTTTTCTGTTGTTTGCGGTGAAGGTCTTGATGTAGCTGGTTGAGAAGTATTTGTGCATGCACACTAACTAGAGGTGCATGATAAGTGGAATTATGATTCATTAAAAAAACGTTCCATCTCATTCATCACAACTACACAGTCCGGTTGTGATCGATTCAATGCCATGAGAATGAGAACATCCATAGACAAAAACATGGCGTCGATTCTATGGGCCTAGCTGCTTCATTGCTATTTGAGTCAAATGTTTTGCAAACATTCCGTGAGGAGGGAAAAAAAAACACCCATCTTCAACACATTCAATCTCATCAGCCACATGAAACGTCAGCCTCGCTACGACGGTGTTTTAAGTCTACAAAGACTCTTGACTGCTAAAGAAGCTGCCCCAAAGCCAGCCCCAAAGAAAGGCCCGCGGTTTGAAAAGTGCAAAGAATTTAGCCACAGACATCAGGGAAATGATGCCACTGGACAACCAGCTCTTTACATCGTTGGAGGTACTGGCTTTTTCTGGACAAATCTACAGATAGTTTGTCAAATCCACCTTTTAGACTTAGACTTAGACTTTCTTTTTATTGTCATTAAAATTTTAACTTTACAGTACAGATAGTTTGATTACTTACATGTGTGCACAAACTACAGTTTTATTACAATTTTAAAAATCATAGATATACCGGTAAGTAAGTTATTGATTATTGGTCTCCGTCTTGAGAAACAGGAAGTCATCGGTTTTGGCTTGAAAATAAATTGTACATCCCTAATACAGTACTAATTTATGCTTACTGAGTAAAATAATTGGTGCTCAATTTTAGTACTACAGTAGGGAATGGATTCATATGGCCCCATTCTTGGGTGGATTTTGCATGAGAGGAAGGTGGGGATTAATCATTTTGCAATGCTGTCTGCTGAAACCGATGGAAAGCGCCACTCTACATAGCAACTGACACTGTGGTCAAAGTTGGAATTGCCACAAAACACATTTTAGGATATTCAACACTCAACTGCCGTCTGGCAGCTTAAGTGGATAGTGCACTCTCCAAATTTGTCACGTTTCATGTGTCAGGTAAACCGCAACAAATGGAGCCATATGAATCCTCTTCCTACTGTACGAACAATATTATTTCATAAATTGATATTGTCGAAGAAACATGAAAATGTGCACCTTGTGGATTGAATTGTCTGGCAATACAAAAAGAGCATTTGATGTAACTACAGTTCCATGCATCCTGGATGACTGCCAAAGGTGATGCTTCAAGGAATCTCAGTCCCACACGTGCTCAGGTCGAGTACCTGCAGAATCTTGCAGGGACACAAGCTAGTGAGTGACTGAACGCCCCCACGGTAGTCAAGGATTCGTAGGACCAAAGTTACATATAGGACATTACATCCCAAGGACATAACTTTAAGCAGTGGATACATATGCCAACATTGCCACAAGGAATCTGGGCAATTAAAAATAACGTTGAGTAGGAGTGGTTGACCTCTACAAGGGCCCATTGCTAATAGATGGTGGGTGGCGATGATGTAAGGCTAATGAGTGATTCCCATGAAGATTCTGAATAGTAACCATATGGAATGGTTGCCCACCAAGTCAAACCCGTAAATGCCTCAGTCACGTGGTTGCGCGTTAAATCAAGATTTATTGTACTGTGTCAAATGTATGAGAGAACACTTTAACTGAGAAGGACTACATATAGGGCCTGGTCTACTTATGGTTTGCTTGTATTAAAAAGCATGCAAACTTTATAGCGCACGCAAAGTTGATCTACTAAACCTGTGTGCAGAGGAATGCGTCTTGTCTTTTAAATGAGCAAAATAGAGAGTGCAATTCATTTAGCGTTACTGTCTTCATGTACAGCATATGCAGAATATATGCTGATTATCAGTCACGCACAAATTGCTGTGAGAAAGGAGGGGATCACGCTGAAAAGACAGATCCATTCGTGTGTGTGTCAACATGTTTGGACGATAAGAAATAAAAATTCTAGGCATATTGTCTGTTCAGCAATGACATTTTATAGTTGCTAGATGACTTAAACGGGAACTGCACTTCTTTTGGAGTGTTGCCTATAATTCACAATCCTTCTGTAGGACAAGAACACACGTTTTTCTTTTTTTATGCATTGTAACTAGTAGATACATTCGAGCAAAAGTCTGCTTACAATGGAGCCTACGAGAGTCGCTCTATTCTGCCTATAAAGCCCTTAAAACATTCATTTATGTTTTATATACATGCTGTAAGTATATATGTAATGTAGTAAAAGGAACATTTATAATAACGTCCCTTGATTATTTACATATTTTGCAAATTTTAAGCATAATTTCAAAAATGCATCACAACGTTCACTTTTTTTCCACAACATCACTGATTACTACTCACTGCAGACTTCATGATTGCCAACAAACATAATAAAACATCACTTACTGTACGATGTCTGCTGTCACTAGGATGTCGACTGATTATGTAATGGCCGTTTAGATGAAGAATGACTCTTAATCCTTACAAAGAAAAGGGGGGTGGAACCAAGCGTCTGTGTCTTGCTCGCCATTGCCGGGTCTAAATTGGCAATCAAGTGTACCAACTTGTCGGATTACATCCTCATCCTTCTACTATCTATGTGAGAGGCATGATTTATGATTTAGAATAAACTTTCACAAGCGCCGAGGCAAAGAAGCAGCTCACCAGTCGATGATGTAAACATTGGAACACAAGCTAGTGATCACGGTGCTGCTATAAGAAGTTTGTATGCGTTAGCGCTTATAATAACAATATCACTAATGGTGGTTAATATTGGTTAATATTAAAATCACAGAATGTAAATGGAGTTGGCGGTTTTTGGACCGTTATTTATTGGGTTTTATGGGCGGAATGAAGGACCTCCCATTGCTCCATTGTAAGCGGACTGTTATTTACGTTTATTTATTAATTAAAATGCATTTTTTTTAAATACATCTGTTGTCCTGGGTTTCATAATGATTGTGAATGATAGGCAAAATTTAAAAAAAGTGCAGCTCCCCTTTAAGGGGCTGATTATTACAAATTAAATTAATTTGTTTTGGTGTCCATTATTTTTATATAAGAGATATTTTATCAATGTATCACCTATATAAAAAAATTCTTGAAATATACATTTCCCTGTGCCTGGATTATTGACAATATTTATCTACACTGGCGCCTCCCAGAGCTCTAAATGCTAAAAAATGGTTCAATTGTTTAAATCGCAATACTATATCGCTCAGAAAAGATGGTTCATATTATATTTATGTGCTGCATTTTCCACAACATAAGAAAACAGCACAGTTTGGAACATTGGAGCATATCATGCAAAAAAACCCATTTAAATAGGTCGGTCTGCACCAATTTTTCACTTGCAATTGCGCATGTAGTCTTAGTTGATCACCTGTAACATGCCCACTCACAGTACTCAGAATGTTTTATTTTGTGCACGCTATTTAGCACTTGTTATTTGGATTTTAGTAGATCAGGCCCACAGTGTACTAAAGTGCTATATATTGAGCACTATCAGGGTTGCTACTTGACCTGTCATTACCCTCGCAGTACTTTTGCATGTGTTTGCTGTGTGTTGTGATCGTTGCCTCTGCCTGTCTCTGTTGTGCTCAGTCTGCAGTATAATAGCCTTGGTCCTGACTCCTGCATCTTCCTGAGAGACCTGCTACTAGACCCCAAATGTTCTATTAGAGCTCTACAGTAAGACAGCACTTTAATTATTGTATTTGTTTCTAAAGTTAATATGTCACGTCTCTGATACTGACGGTTACTGAAAATGGGGTGAAGACATACTGTATGAATTCATCCTTAGGCTCAGAGTCAAACCTTTTCAGACCGCAGGATAGCATATTAAATCATTTTATGTTTGCATGTTTGCTTTTCTAAATAAGGGTTTTTGTCTTACTGTTTTCATTTTTCTCCAACAACAGCATTTTCTCAACACGGTATTTAGACTTGAAGTTGTACTACTGTGTTTTGTTTTATAGTTTTTATATACCAGGTTAAAAATGTTCAACTTTGCCTATCCCTGCCAGTATAAACAAGACAAAGTTTGCAGTTGGAAGCAGTACCAGGAGTTATTAAAACCTGTAGTGTTACTAGTTAATTGGCTTTGAAAGCCTAATTTTGTAGTTTTCCTAATTTCTGTATAAAAAGACATTGAATCTTCGTGATTCTTGCAATTATAATTGACTCATGGTCATCAGCTGTGTTTGCAAACCACAGTGCGATAATGCATTGCAACCATGATGTCTCTTTATTACCGGCATGTCACACAAGTTTTAATTGAGTATGTACGCTTTTAGATAGGATCAGAGGGGTTAATTGTTTTTCCTGATATCTGATCCAGTAAATTGGGTCATTACCTGACTGATAACGATCCTGAGTATCGAATCAGATAATCCCTGTTTAAAATCAGGCTGACTTGTAGGTTACAGTGCATCTGGAAAGTATTCACAGCGCTTCACTTTTTCCCCATACTGTAATGTTACAGCTTTTTTCCAAAATACAATAAATTCATTTTTGTCCTCTGAATTCTACAGACAATACCCCATAAGGGCACTGGGAAAATGTTTTTATTTTCTAATTTTGCAAATGTATTAAAAATAAGAAAATAAGAATTCACATATTCACAGCCTTTGCTGAGTACTTTGTTGATGCACCTTTGGCAGAAATTACAACCTCAAGTCATTTTAAATACAGTGCCACAAGCTTGGCACATCTATCTTTGGGCAGTTCCGCCCATTCCTTTTTGCAGCAGCTCTCAAGCTCGATCAGGTTGGAAGAAGAGCGTTGGTTTTCGTCCAGAATGTCTCTGTACATTACTTCATTCATCTTTCCCTCTATCCTGACTAGTCTTCCAGTTCTTGCCGCTAAAAAACATCCCCACAGCACGATGCTGCCACCACCATGCTTCACTGTAGGGATGGTATTGGCCTGATGATGAGCGGTGCCTGGTTTCCTACAAATATGATGCCTGGCATTCACGTTTCTTATGGTCTCATGGTCTCAAAGAGTTCTATCTTTGTCTCATTAGACCAGAGAGTTTTGTTTCTCATGGTCTGAGAGTCTTTCAGGTGAATTTTGGCAAACTTTTTACTTAGAAATGGCTTCAGTCTGGCCTTGGTGGATTGCTGTAGAGATGGTTGTCCTTTTGGAAGGTTCTCCTCTCTCCACAGAGGAATGCTGTGGTTCAGACAGTTGGGTTTGTGTTCACCTCCTTAACTAGACTAAGATGAATGCAGCCATTTACAGAGACATCTTGGATGAAAACCAATGCTTTCCATCCAACCTGATGGAGCTTGAGAGGTGCTGCAAAGAGGAATGGGCAAAACTGCCTAAAGATAGGTGGGCCAAGCTTATGGCATCAAACTCAAGAAGACTTGAGGCTGTAATTGCTGCCAAAGGTGCATCAAAAGTATTAAGTATTAATAATGGATTATATTTTATAGCACTTTTCTATCAACTAGATACTTGAGCAAAGGCTGTGAATACTTATGTGGATGCGATTTTTTTATTTTTGATAAATTTGCAAAAATAACAAACATTTCACATTGTCATGTGAGGAAAAAGTGAAGCGCTGTGAATACTTTCCAGATGCACTGTAAGTATCTATCAGGGTACGTGAATCAAATACCAGAAATGTCTCACTATGTGTGTGTGTGTCACTTAGACTGTGCGACAATCCTCTGCTGGAGTCTGGAGCCTGCACCCTTCTTCAGGCCCTTCCAGAAAACCAGTCCTTGAGGAATCTGTCCCTGATGCACACAGGACTTGGGGACCGAGGGGCCCTTGAGCTGGCTGAGAGGCTTCAGCAGCACACTGGACTCCAGGAGCTCAACGTCGCCTATAACAACATCGGCGATAATGTTGCTCTAACCCTGGTGGACGCCTGCAGGGAACATCCCAACATTCACACTTTGCAGTAAGTACAAACATGTTCAACTCTGCTATTCAATATAATCAATCTTCACATTTTTGCAATACTGTTTGAAAAGATGATACAGTGAAACCCGTTTACTTGTGCCCTTATATTCATCTGTTGCATTGGTTCTCAAACTTTTTCACCAAGTACCACCTCAGAAAACACTTGGCTCTCCATGTATCGCCATAATGACCAACATTATAATACAGTAGTGTAGTAGGCATAAATATGTGTTTAAAAAAAAAACAAGGCAGAGGTGTTATTTAACAAGTATATTTAATATTTTTGTTCACTGTAACATTACACCCAGTTTGAACAGGAACAGTTTGTTTGAATATTTAATTAAGTGATTCTTTGGCAGACCACTAGATGGAGTCCATGCAACACCAGTGGTACTCGTACCACAGTTTGAGAATCACTCTTCTATCACATTCATATTACTAAAAAGTGCTCGCTTAAGCCGACATCGACATACATGGCCAACCACTTTTGTCGACATAACATTTGGGTATTTATATAAAACAAATTTACGTCCATTTATGTTTGTGGTATAGTCATCATTAGGCTAAAGTTAAATAAAGTGGCTCAGACCCTTTGAAAGAAGGGGCGGAAGAATGGGAAGAGCAACAGGAAAACAATCACAACTTTGCTTCAACTTCAGTCTTGGACCTGAGGTCTTCTTTCCTGTTAGAATTCATTATCGCTCTTCTATCCCCTTTTCCACAACTGCTGTCTGTGGCTTCTCAATAATTCATACGGTAGGTAGAGCTCAGTGGCTCACACAACGAACAGCAACACAACTACTATCTAGTTACACAGCATTAAAACATGCCCACAGTGACTTTCTATTCAGTGCAAAGTACAGTTTGTAAGTTTCAAAACAAAACAATTAAAGTTTTACCTGGATTCTACCACGGAAACTAACGAAATGCAATTTTTTTTTTAGATTGTTAGCCTCTGGGAAACAGATTGTACAAAAACATGGTGAACACAGTCAAAGCTTTGGTTTTTGGTTATGTTGACTAAACTACCACTTATGTTGAAGTGAGTTAGCCAATCCGAGGGATGTTAACTTAAACTGCTTCCACCGTACATGTATTTCAATCAGGTATATTACATTATTCTGTGGGTGAAAAATATATTCAAGCTATATGATAATTAGGGGTGTCCCGATACAACTTTTTCCCTTTTGATATGATACTGATATTGGAGCCTTGAGTATTAGCCAATAACCAATATTGATTCGATACAATATCAGCACAAATCATAATTTTTTTTATTATTTTGTAGTGTGGCATGTTAGAAAATGCCACAAACAGAGAAACATAAACCTTTTTATCATTAAGCCTCTGGAACAGACTTATGCTGTCTTTAAGTTGAAGTTGAGTGGCAATTGTTGTTTTTTTTGGCAACACCTAGTAGCCACGATAATTCATTACGTTGCGCTCATGACACAGTCAGTTGAATGATGCGTACATGTTTGCTACTGGATATTTTGTAATACGCTTCTGCCTTGGAGACTTTGTATCTGAGAGTAATATGCAACTATAATTATTTGATACTTGTTTATATTGACAAATGTCATGTTTTAGACTGCAATATTGTGAATTGATTTACTTGCTTCCAGGTTTGTGTGCTTAGCTGTTGTGTAGCTGCACTTACCTCATAGCCTATAGCAGGGATTTCCTAAGCTGCGGTAAGTGTATATGTGTGCTTTATCTATTGGTACGCAGAAGAATCACTTAATTAAAGGCCTACTGAAATTAATTTTTATTTATTTAAACGGGGATAGCAGATCCATTCTATGTGTCATACTTGATCATTTCGCGATATTGCCATATTTATGCTGAAAGGATTTAGTAGAGAACAACGACGATAAAGATCGCAACTTTTGGTATCTGATTAAAAAAAGCCTTGCCCCTACCGGAAGTAGCGTGACGTAGTCAGTTGACAGGCTCCTCACATTTTCCTATTGTTTTCAATGCAGCTAGAGCGATTCGGACCGAGAAAGCGACGATTACCCCATTAATTTGAGCGAGGATGAAAGATTCGTGGATGAGGAACGTTAGAGTGAAGGACTAGAATGCAGTGCAAGACATATCTTTTTTCGCTCTGACCGTAACTTAGGTACAAGCTGGCTCATTGGATTCCACACTCTCTCCTTTTTCTATTGTGGATGACGGATTTGTATTTTAAACCACCTCGGATACTATATCCTCTGGAAAATGAGAGTCGAGAACGCGAAATGGACATTCACAGTGACTTTTATCTCCACGACAATACATCGACGAAACACTTTAGCTACGGAGCTAACGTGATAGCATCGTGCTTAACTGCATATAGAAACAAAATAAATAAATCCCTGACTGGAAGGATAGACAGAAGATCAACAATACTATTGAACCATGGACATGTAAATACACGGTTAATGCTTTCCAGCCTGGCGAAGGTTAACAATGCTGTTGCTAACGACGCCATTGAAGCTAACTTAGCAACCGGACCTCACAGATTTATGCTAAAAACATTAGCTATCCACCTACGCCAGCCAGCCCTCATCTGCTCATAAACACCCGTGCTCACCTGCGTTCCAGCGATCGACGGTGCGACGAAGGACTTCACCCGGTCACAGATGCGGTCGGCGAGACGGAGGAAGTTAAGGTGAGTTCGGCGGCTAACGCGTCTGCTATCCATCTCTGTCCTCCTCGCTGTGTTGCTGTAGTCCGCCGCTAATACACCGATCCCACCTACAACTTTCTTCTTTGCAGTCTCCATTGTTCATTAAACAAATTGCAAAAGATTCACCAACACAGATGTCTAGAATACTGTGGAATTTTGAAATGAAAACAGAGCTTTTTTGTATTGTATTCAATGGGGTACCAATACTTCTATCAACCGTTTACGTCACGCGCATACGTCATCATATCTAGACGTTTTCAACCGGAAGTGTGGCGGGAAATTTAAAATTGCACTTTATAAGTTAACCCGGCCGTATTGGCATGTGTTGCAATGTTAAGATTTCATCATTGATATATAAACTATCAGACTGCGTGGTCGGTAGTAGTGGGTTTCAGTAGGCCTTTAAAGTACAGTGTTTTATTTTCCTATATTCAAACACAGTGTTTCTGTTCAAACTGTCTGTAACGTTATAGTGGCTGAAAATATTATACATACATGTTAAATAAAACCTCTGCCTTGTTTTTAAATAATACGTATGCCTACTACACTACGTGATATTAATGTTGGTCATTATGGTGGTACTTGGAGAGCCAAGTGTTTTCTGAGGTGGTACCGGGTGAAAAAGGTTTGAGAACCGCTGGCCTTTAGCCTACCATGTTGACCTTTTGAAATGACTTCACTAAAATACAAGAAAAGACCAACCTTGTGTGCTTTTTGGAGGACATATACTGTAGCTGTTAACTGGCTGCTGAGCTCTGCAAAAGTAAACGTACGCTGCAGGACTGCTTCCATTGAGCGCTTATACTAGCCACTTTAAATGCAAGCAAATATATTCCCAGACCTATTTTTTTGCTGCTATCGGACAGATATTCGATGTCATTATCAGACTAAGACACCCTTAATAATATTACAATCTTAAAATATCTTATGCATTTGAACTCTATTTTTTACCAACCCGCAGTTTTCAATAAACCAAGAAAACACATTAAATGTGATATTACCAACATATGTTTTATTAATCTATTGAAAGTTAGTACATTTTGTAAATTATTGTGATCCATAGATGGGTTTGACTAACTTTGAGTGCAACTATTAATATTTCATCTTATTTTGACAAGTAACAAATAACTGTTGTTTTTTTGTTTTCATTAAAACTCACAACTTTGTGTAGTTTGTACCTGAACCCTCTGAGTGATGTTGGCAAGCAGTCCCTGTATGTCCGGGGCGTTTCCAAGTCTCACAGCGGCAGTGGCCGCAGAGTCAAAGTCCTGGCCTCAGTCACGGAGGGTTCAGACCTCTCTGAGGACTGGCACCCCATTCTCAGTGTGATTCGTGAGAATGCATCATCTTGGGAGAGGGAGCGTCTACAACAGCAGCTTAAGGTAAACCTAATCAAATTTACAGTATGTCTGCCTTAAATAAATGGTGGATTAGTTTTTTGTGTGACAGATTTGGAGTTGCATTATTAGATGTGGCTATTTTGTCAAAGTAGTTTAACCGCTACTCCAGGATGTTACTGTACAGCAGGATACTGGTTAACCATTAATTTCATCATATTTATGAAACTTGTTTTTCCATTGGCGATATTATCAATGATCTAAAAAAAGCAATAAAAGTGGCAGTTTTTGTAATGTGAAAAATTGTCAGCTTGGATGTTTTGAAGATGGAATAACACACAATAATACATTTATTAGTAATGCTCTTTACATTTTAGAGAAATCTCAAAATGCTGCAATATTTACGAGTTGACTAACAGACAGGGTTGCTTAAAAAGAGATAAAAACAACAAGAAATTTAACATTGTAAAAATGTTCATTGTAAATTTACAGCAAATTACTGGCTGATACTTTCACAGTAACATTTACAATAATCTACTGTGAAATATCTTTACAGTAATTTATTGTAACTGCAGAGCTGTTATGTTACAGTTAATTACAATAAAGTTACAAGTATATGCTATAGCTTCACAGTTGTAATTGCACAGCTAATTTCAATAAAATTACAACTATATGCTGTAACTTCACAACTGTAATCTTATTGTTAATTACTCTCTCATTTTAACAGCATACTGCCAACTACTGTACAAGAGTGTACAAAGTAGTCTACAGAACCCGGCCCTTAAAGGGGAACTACACTTTTTTTGGAATTTTGCCTATTGTTCACAACCATTATGAGAGACAAGAACACACATGCAAGTCTATATATAATGTAGTAACAGACACAATATTTACCGTATTTTGGTAATTTTAATCATTGCCGCAACTAGTTCTTCAGCGCATTTATTTCTGTTTCCATAGCAGCGCACATCTGATTTCTGGCAACAACGGTGTGTTACTACTTCCGGAAAGAAGGCGTGTGTGTTTTCTAATCATGTCAGACTTGGTAACAAATAATGAAGACGACTATTTTTGGACAAATGAGGATTCACAACCTTATCTTTTTTAATATTTTGAATATACGGAGGACGAACTGCTGCTTCTAAAAGCCAGCACAATGGAAGGGTGAGACTTGGAGCAGAGGGAAGCCAAGAGAGTGAGGTGGAAGTCACTCGAAGCTGCAAAATGTGGAATTTGAAGCCATGCTATTTTGACATAAATGGAGTGCTTACCCAAAAATTTGCCAGCTGGACCAAACAAACAACTGTCCATCGAGTGAGTCACACTTTATATTGTTAATGATACACACAGCACGCTAGCGCTCGCTGTGTACAAACAAAACATGAAATAATACTTTACAGATACTGTAATTTGATTGTTCATGTTTTTCAGTCAGTACTGATTTCTGTCTTATCGCATTGTGTTGAGCATTACAAACTCAAACATGTTTCCTGTTGTTGTAGAAGCTAGCTTATCTCTTGCCGTAGTTAGCTTTTACGGCTAATACCGTAGCACGCTGATGTGTTACTACGCTAGAAAAAGAGTTCCTCAGTGTTCGCTCTTACAATAACAATGTCGCTACAGCTTGATTATTATAAGAGTTATGAAACGTAAATGAAAGATTGTTAACCGTTTTGAAATGCATTTTTAAAGTGATTTAGAGGTAAGATTGATTGCTCCCATTGGCTGCATTGCTAGCCACCAGAACGAGCCGATTTTTACATGTTAGAATGACAAAAACAAAATGTTGTCTTCTTGTCACTCATGATTGTGAACGATAGGCAAAATAACAAAAAATTTGCAGTTCCCCTTTAAGTGACAAATCAGTTTGAATTTACAGTCAATTGTGATATTATTGAAGACAATTGATTACAGTATTTTTTTTTTTTTTTTAACTTTTAAAGGGGCCTTATCATGCAAAACCAACTTTACTTACCCATTGCTTGTATTCCGACACGTGACTTCTTCCCGAAAGTGAAAACCAGTGGTGGTCAATCAAGCTAAGATGGCTGTTGTACAGCAAGCAGCACATGAACTGAGTAGAAAAGAGGCTTAAATATTCCTGCAAAAAGCAGATACGAGCAAAAATGCAAACTATACAATAGAATCTATCCCTATACTTTATCAAAAAAAGATTTATCGAGTGATATCAAGGATTATAGATCGGTCGCTTTTCCAGACATATTGAACTATTGTGCTCCAGATGCCAGTCTACACAACAAAACAGATGTAAACTTGGAAAAGCATGGAGGTCTACAACTTATTTGTGTGTGACCGGGTCAAGGGACTTGTTATCAAGACTTTCCTGGATAAATATGTATAATTTTTGCTGAGATAAGGTTGCATTTCACGATTGAACTTTGCGTCTACTGGCATGTTTGTTGCGCGCCATTTACGAGTAGCCTGTTTTCCATGTCTTTATCAAAATATAACTATAGATGTCAACTATGTGTATGTGCTGAAAGCTTCATTTACGATTGCTGCCTTTGGCAAAAACTTAACTTTTTTAGGTTTTGCTCACATTTGCTTTCTTTTAGATTCGCCAAGTTTGTGCATTTTGAAACACTCGTAGCAAACATGTATTTAATATGAATAATATCAAGCTAATACTTAAATGGAAAATAATAAACGTTAAAAGTATTTTAAACAAACCTTTAATGAAGTGATCACTGCAAACTCATGCATTATTTGACTTAGTTCCCTTCGACTGGAGTGTGAGTGCATGCTTTTCCGTCCATCCATCAATCCATCCATTTTCTACCGCTTATTCCCTTCAGGGTCGCGGGGGGCGCTGGAGCCTATCTCAGCTACAACCAGGCTGAAGGCGGGGTACACCCTGGACAAGTCGCCACCTCATCGTCGTTGTTTCGTAAAATTTTGCACTCTTCCGCCTTTTTTGATTACCTCCCGAGGAGCTCTGAAGAAACGTTCATCCTTTTCGCGATTTGAACGATTCGTACAGCCGAAAACAACACAAGCATAGTGCATTTTTTCTTTGAGAAAGGCTGAATAGCGCCTAGTACCCATTGAGGACGGAGCGAGCTTGACCACCACGCAAATTTAATGAGCGGCACGTGAGCCGGACGTGACGTCAGTAAAATATAAGCAACAGGTACCTGCATTTGGGTTCTGCATAAGTCCCGAAAACATTGTCTGCGGATTATTCATTTAGGGTATAAATCTACCCAGACTGCCTTGTGCGCATCTGTAGTTTTAAGGACAAAATGCCCAAGAAGAACGAAAATGTTGTTGTTGGTTGTATTACACACGCAGGACACTATTCAAACCTCCAGTCTCATCTGAAGAAGTAAGAAGTGCCTGGCTAACTTTTTTGTTTTGCGGCAATGTGCCTTCAACTGTAAAGAAGTCTCTTCGAGTGTGTGACAAGAGTCCCAGCTGCTTCACCCACAAACTTTCACAAAAAGATGGATTTTCTGATAAAATGATTTTAATGATGGGCTCGGTGACTACTATTTATGGCAATGGAGGAGACAATGAAACGGTAGGTAATAATAGTGGGTTAGAAATGTGTGAATGATTTGTGAGCAATGTTAGCTCGAGTTGTTGTGTAGCTAGCTTAGCCTTCTACTGTAAGACAATCGCATCACCGTCCTCCGGCATAATAAAGAATAATTTTCTTAAAAAATACTTTTAATTGGATCAGTGTCTACTGTGTTTGGCAATGGACAAGTAAGTTATATAATCTGTTATTCGTTAGCGAAGTAGCTCGTACCTTTGCTGATAGCCTTTAGCCTCTATTGTTAACAACTCGAAGCAGCTGTGCAGCAGAGCTATTTACATGATATAGAATAAAAAATCCTTGTATTGCCAATATACACATGTATACATCCAGGATCTAGCATTAGAAAGTTAGACTTGGTTGAAGTTTAACCTTAGCCAGCCTATGGGTCCAGATCTGTACGTCAGTTGCGTTTCTTTCCTCGCTCTCGTCCGCCCACATTTCCTCTTTCCTTAGCGCCGACAACAAAACACGATCCCGCTTTATCATCTGGGATGTTGTGTTGTGGTGAAAGTCACCGATGTCCAAAGTGCACAAATAAAAGCAGGAAAGCTACAAAAAAAACCTACAAAAAAAGCTGACAGGCAGGGGCTCATCGACGTGAGGGGGCGTGGTGAGGAAAGGTTAATTTGCATCTAACAACTCTGCCTCTCAAAACGAGCTGTTTTGAAATGGAGACAAAAAGTAACTTTAAAAATAGAAGAAAATTATACAGGGCCACATAAAATGTCCTAAAAGGCCTTTTTGAGTAAAAACCTTCTAGACTTTTTAAAAATAGTTTTAGAGGAATTGATAAATGTAGTACAGTGTAAGCACCTCCCTGAGCTGTTGACTTACTGTGGTGGAGAAGTTTGCATATGCCAATGATCCTAGGAGCTATGTTGTCCGGGGCTTCTATGACAAACAGGTCCTAGGTGAGGGACCAGACAAAGAGCATCTCAAAGACTTCTATGAATACAAAAAAATCAAGGACCAAGGTTTCCTTCGCCCGGTCGTGGGTCATCAAGGCCCCCCTCTGGAGCCAGGCCTGGAGGTGGGGCTGGACTCTCTTCCACTCTGGCGTTCAAAGCGAAAGGGGAGCTTGCCTCCGCCTTCGGTTGCGAGGACGGGTCCTCAGTTCAGAGTACCCGCCCTTTTTGGAGTCCAGTGCAGAGTGCTCCCTCTGTTGATTCCCTTGGGGACTTCAACGCTCACGTTGGCAAAGACAGCGAGACCTGGAAAGGTGTGATTGGGAGAAACAGCTGCCCTGATCTGAACCAAAGTGTTTTGTTATTAAACTTTTGTGCCCGTCACATATTGTCCATAACAAACAACATGTTCAAACATAAAAGTGTCCATATGTGCACTTGGCACCAAGACACCGTATGCTGCAGTTTGATGATCGACTTTGTGGTTGTATCATCTGATTTGTGGTCTCATGTTTAGGACACACGGGTGAAGAGCGGGGCGGAGCTTTCAACTGATCACCACCTTGTGGTGAGTCCGCTCCGATAGTGGGGGAGGATGCCGGACAGACTTGGCAGGCCCAAACGTATAGTGAGTGTCTGCTGGGAACACCTGGCAGTCTCCCGTCAGAGAGAGTTTCAATTCCCACCTTTAGAGGAACGTCAAAACATATAACGAGGGAGGCGCTGGATATTGAGTTTGAGGCAGCCGATCAGAGCTGTGGCCGCAAGGTGGTCGGTGCCTGCCGTGGCGGATACCCAGAACCCGCTGGTGGACACCAACGTGAGGGATGCCGTCAAGCTGAAGAAGGAGTCCTATCAGGTCCTTTTGGCTAATGGTACTTAGCGGCAGCGGACAGGGACCGACATTGTGTGCGGTTTTGGCAGTTGCAGAGGCAAAAACTTGGACATAGGAGGAGTTTAGAGAAGCCATGGAGAACGACTTCCGGACGGCTTGTTCACAAGTGAGGGAAGAGTGGATCGTGACATCGACAGGCGGATCAGTGCAGCTTCTGCAGTGATGCGGCCCCTGTATCGGTCAGACGTGGTGAAGAAGGAGCTAAGCCGAAAGGCAAAGCTCTCAATTTACCGGCCGGTCTGCGTCCCCATCCTCACCTATGATCATGAGCTGTGGGTTCTGACCGAAAGGACAAGATCACGGGTGCAAGTGGCCAAAATTAGTTTCCTCCGTCGGGCTCTCCCTTAGCGATAGTGTGAGAAGCTCTGTCATTTGGGAGGAGATCAAAGTAAAGCCGCTGCTCCTCTATATCGAGAGGAGCCAGATGAGGAGGTTCAGGCATCTGGTCAGAATTCCCCCCGAACGTGTTTAGGGTGCATCTGACCGGTAGACCACATGGAACACCCAGGATACAGTGGAGAGACTATGTCTCCCAGCTGGTCTGGGAACGCCTCGGGATCCCTCGGGAGTAGCTGGACAAAGGAGCCGAGGGGAGGGAAGTCTGGGCTTCCCTGCTTAGGCTGCTGCCCATGCAACCCTACTTCGGATAAGCGGAAGAAGATAGATGGATGGAATAATGTAATTTATTTAATAGAGAATTTTTGTGTTGAAAAACCTGTAATTCCAGGAAAAAGAGGACATTTTGAGCTAAATGTTTTGTTGTTTGAATCTAAATAATATTGTGGTATTTTGGGGCTATAGACGATTGTTGTGCAGTTATCCTGAATATTTTCAAGTTGGAATAGTTTGAATCAGTTGTTCAATGTGGAAAAATTAAGTTCCTTTCACAATGTCTGGACTGGGAATCCCAGGAAAATCTGGAATTTTAGATATGTGTACCGGAAATGTAAAATATTTTGTTGTGTATGCACTGTTTTAACAATTTAATTGCCGTAGCATGACATTTGGATTTTGGGTTGGGTTGTTTTTTAAGGCGATTTGGTGTGTCTTAATCATACGTTCTCCTGTGCAGGTGTTCCTCAGGGATCTAGAGTGGGGACGTCAGCAGCAGCGGAGCCTCTGGAAAAAGTTACACTTCCGCAGGGTGGAGAAGGGCGTCCGGCAGACCCTGCAGATGCTGGAGAAGGACACCCTACCACCATCCGTGTGATCCCTGAAAGCAAGAAATGACTGGGCGACAAATTTGTGTTTGCATGCGAGTGTGTGTGACTAAATCAGTTACTAGTTCAAAGGGGCTAAAGCAATCTGTAATTTTTAAATTAATTGACAAATGAATTGTTACAATGGTAAAGGACTATGAACGTCACCACTTGCTGTGGTGGGGTTAACGAACTTAACTGTGTGCACATGTATGTGTTGCCCAGACAAGTGCACTTATTTGGAATTTTGCTTATCATTCACAATTCCTATGTGGGACAAGAACACATATGTTTTGTGTTCCTTTAAGGCTTTATGGGCGAGAGAGATAAATCCCATTGGCTGCATTGTTAGCCGTGTATTACAAATTAGAATGCATGAAAAAGAGACAAATGTCTCACATTGGGATTGTGAATGATGGGTAAAATTTCCCCCCAAAAATGCACAGTTCACCTTTAAGTGTTATACTGTACCAGGATATATGACAGATCCACTGAAAAATTAAAAATAACATGTTTTTACTGAATAAGGCACCCAAAATATACTGTACATGAATAAATGTTTTTGGACTTCACAAAATGTGAACTTTGGGCCAGTATTTCTTTTTAGGAATTGTCTGACTGATTGTTCCCTCATTATATCAGCTGTACATTGTTTACTTTCCGTAGGACCTCAACATGTTTGTAATAAATCAACACGGCAAAAAAATGTGACAAAACAGTACGAAACACGTCCCACATATCCCTTTGACCCTCTTTATCTCACAGGCTCGGGCTGCTTTGTGAGCAAACCCGTTCTCTGTTTTGTTTTAAAGCCTCGTCTTCTCAGAGCTGCTAGGATTACCGTAGGGCAGGTCTATTGAACTGGCGGACCAGGACCAATCCTGCCCGCTAATGACAACATACCGGCCCCCAACTTCAGTTCAAAACTTGGGAGACAAAACATTTTTGCAGCAAATTCCTAATTCCTTCTGTATAGAGAAACTTGAACCACTATTAACAGATTTGTAGATCCTTGCATTGACATTTTAACCTTGCTAGCAAACAAAACATCGGGATCCAAACTTGTGATTTACATAACTGAGACATTCTTCAAAGCACCCCTTAGATCTTCTCCTTCTTGGCAGTTACACTTTTTTTTCACCATGTGATTTAAGTAATTAAGTACTGCTGCTGCTTGTTTGATTCAGACGCAGTCAGTAGTGTTCCTCTCTTTTTCATCCTTTTGGCTATTCAACTTGTGGCCTGCGATTTCGTTCAAAAAACTTGTGAGACACATTTTTGCGGCAGATACTTAAAAACACTAGAGTGCTAGCACAGAGATGATCTTTGACTAGCTTTTTGGTCCTTTAAAAACAGCAGCGCGCTCCTGTAACTGACAAAATAAATAGACCAAAATCAAATGTCTACTGTAGAAGACAATAGTTGAAATACAAAATAAGACTAATAGTGACGGGAGAGGTAACTTAGCTTTCTGGAAATGTGGCACTCAAAATAATGTAGTTGTCTATTCCTGCCATACAGCATATTGCTTGAAAGTTATTTTGATTGAGTGAATAGTTAAAAACCTATGGTAGTTTAAAAAGATCATTATATGTCCTGTAAAGTTGGGCAAGAATAAAAACAATAACAGTACACGGGAACACAGGACAAAATTTTCTCATGCCTGAACGAAATCTTCCCAATGACAAACTGTGGATGTGAAATGAACGATTAAAATATTCTCTTCCCTTTTTTGTTTCGGTGCAGACTTACTGTCTTCTATTTTTTCTAACAAGTTTTCATAAAGTATTGTTACAAAGTGTTAATATTTTGTAAACACAATTACATTACAGTAAAATGGTTACAAAAAGAAGTAGATAAATATTTTAATTACACCGATAACACAAAGGCGGAGATTACAATTACATATTAAGCAGGCACTACAATAAACCTGCACATCCACACTAGACCTAAATATAAGATACACAAATTATGAAAATAAGACATTTTACAAATAACATTACATTATGTGTGATAATAAATTAAGCAAAAAGTCTATTATTAAAACAGCGGGAGTTTCCATCACTAACCCAGTAAATGTGATGGCTTGGTAGGAGTAATTGTAAAAATTACTTGCCTTCAGGTAAAGTTCAAAAGTTCAGGGATTTGTTACGCTGATATTGCATGTAATGAAGTTTGTAGGGTTAGATTGCACCTGCATGGTTCACATTAAAGAAAATTGTTACCAACTTGATTGTTCCATCCTTTTATTGATACAAGTTCACATCTAACAATGAATAAGTGTCTTTTTTTTTTTTACAAGTACATATGCACACATACACTCATGCACATAATCACGTTTCATCAAACATATTAATGTTGTTGCCCTAGGGTAAACTGGGTATAACACATGGCACACTGACAAAGCTTAACCTATTTTTACTATAACAATCTACAAGGTTAATGTAGGTTGCTTCTCTTTCTTCCCCTCCATTTTTCTACATTCTTTCGTATCTCAAATTATCATTACGTACAGGTATATGTATTGTTGCATTTGAACAACTGTATTGTTGATAATAAAGGTAAAGTATTGGTATTGTTCATTATCAATAGCACTATTTCTATTGGTATTTGTATTGCTCCATTTGTAGTGTAATAATGTTCATTGTCATTTCTGTATTATTTTTTATTTTCGCCAACTGCTTATTTGCTATTACTTTTACCATCATATTTGTACATGTCATATTTGCTGATGTTGCTCTATTGTTGTTGTTGTGTTTGCTGTTGTTGTTTTTGTCTCTCTGTCTAACCCCCCTCTTGTCCCCACAATTCCCCCGTCTTCCTTTTTTTCTCTTTCTATCCCTTCCTGCTCCGGCCCGGCTGCACCAAATGATAATATAAATACATTTAATAAAGTCAAATACAAATAAGGCAACAAGAGAAGTATCCTACACTTTTCTTTTGTAAAGTAAATCTGAACAGCCGATATGGGCATCTACAACTACTATATGATTTGCCTGAGAAGCTGGACAGGACAAAAAAAAAAAAAAAAAGTGTCATTTATAAAGCCATGTCATTTATATGAAAACATACAGTAGATGTATAGAAACCGAAGTTTAGACTACAATAAACAATTGTTCCAAAAAAAAAAAGTTTATGATCTACTAATGAAAAAATTAATAAAAATCAGTGGGCCTATGTTAATAAAAATATACCTACAGTTGTTTAAATGATTTAATTCCAGCAACAACAAAAAAAGGAATTTAACAGGATGTTTAAAAATAAACAATCAAAACAAAGATTTTAAATAATGTGCATTAAAAAATGCAAAAGACAAAAGTCTACTAAAATAGTTCTCAACTTTTTCCGTCCAATGGGAGCCACCGGATTTGTTCCAGCCATCTTCTTTTGCTGGGGGGGAAGAGGAGTCCAGAAGGTGGCCATGTCCCTTGACCTCTTCTAGCTTGGCTAAGGCCCTGCAACTCTTGCTCCAAGTTCTCCCTGCGACACGACACCGCTGTCAGGACAGCAGAAGGGTGCACAATTAGTCTAATTTCTCAAATAGTTTGTATTTTTGTATTTTCACACCGACGATTGGTCGTACGCCATGTGCTATCCGTACACTGGGGGGGCGCTGTTTTCTTTTAGCGTGGCTAAAATAATTCCTTTTCCAGTTCACCTATGACGTCACACTCGTCATCTGAGGATCCTTACAACTTGTTTTAACTGATGTCCGCTGCATTATTGGCACATATTACAAATATTACGTCTCTAATGGCTATGCTGATGATAAATAGCAGACAGCATCAAGAAATTATCTTGGATTGCGCTCCGAACATGACGCTACTACCAAGAATGTATCGGGCGACTGAAGGTCGGATGCAAAGAAAGACCGCCAGCAGAATTGTTTCGAAGGAATTTCCGGACGAAATTATGGAAACAAAACTTTTGAATGTCTCCAAATTCACACAAAAGGCTCTGTGGATTGATGGAAGGAGTTTTAAATCCGAAGGAAAAGACCGTTCGTGCCCTGACTGATTTCTCAATCAATTTGACCGTTCCACCATCCACACATATCTCACCTTGGACTATCAAACTACCATTTTCCAAATTAAAAAAGTTTTCAGGAATTACCAAAACTCCAGATTTTCCAAAGCCCTATGTTCCCCTCTTCCTGGAAAGTTTTCACAGTCCACATTTTTTAACCGTTTTTGTCCATTCCACCTTCAAAACATTCTTCTTTTTGGGACAACACCTTTTTGTTTAGTTTTTTTGTAAAAAATTGGTTTTCTCAAAATTCCAGGAATTCCGAAATACCAATTAAAATTCATACTGTTACTATGTACGTACATACATACACACATATATATATATATACATACACACATACATACATACTTACATATATACAGTCGTGGTCAAAAGTTTACATACACTTGTAAAGAACATAATGTCATGGCTGTCTTGAGTTTCCAATAATTTCTACAACTCTTATTTTGTTGTGATAGAGTGATTGGAGCACATACCGTATTTTCCGCACTATAAAGCGCACCTTCAATGAATGGCATATTTCAAAACTTTGTTCATATATAAGGAGCACTGGATTACAAGGCGCACCTATGTCAACAAAACAGTCAGATAGGTCAGTCAAACTTTATTAATAGATTACAAACCAGCGTTCTGACAACTCTGTTCACTCCCAAAATGAATAAACAGCTGATTTACTCGTGTTACGTAAATCAAACATTAGTGCTATCACAATATAGTAACACTCCAAATAGTGCAGAGCAATAACAATATATCAATAACTCAACGTTGCTCAAACGTTAATGTCACACAACACAACACACTAAATAAACATGTAAAGCTCACTTTATGAAGTTATTCCTCATTCACGAATCCCTCAAATTTTTCTTCTTCAGTGTCCGAATTAAACAGTTGAGCGAATACGGCATCCAAAATAGCCGGCTCCGTCTTGTCGAAGTCATTAATGCTGCTGTTGTCCAGCAGTTCAGTGACAATTCCTGCCTTCCTTAAAGCTCGGACTACAGTTGGGACTGAATCAGCCAGGCATTTACGATCCACTGGCAGATAGTGGCGTATGTCGTCCGGCGCTGTCTCCGTCTTGGTGAACGTGTGTTCGCCTTCTGTCATTCACTGTTCCCACGCAGTTAGCAGTCTAGCTTCGAATGCCCTGTTATAATATCTACGGTTTTTCACACACACAAGTGAATGCAATGCATACTTGATCAACAGCCATACAGTTAGGGTTGGTTATCGTTTGAATTCGAACGATTCCGATTCCGATTCTTTGTTTCGATTCCAATTCCAGACGATTCTCAAATCCGATTCTTTTAAGAGGCAGGGTCAAAAAAAAGTTTTGGATATTTTAAATGAGCTAGCTAACCTACATAGTCTTTCTGAATGAAATAGTCTGACATTCTCCATCAATTTTAATTCTATTAACTTTTTATGAACTTTACTATAAATTCCTCACAGGGCTGTTTTCAACTAGAATATAAATATCAAATCTATGAACTTGAATATAAATATTATAAATAAATTTTCACAGGGGTACACTTTCCTCAAGAGAGCTTTATTTTTGAAAACCTCATGAAAACACATTTACACATAAGTGTATGATGCTGCAGGAAACCTCATGAAAACACATTTACACACACAAGTGTATGATGCTGCAGGTACTTAAACATGTTACCGTGCTCCCACTGATGGGCTAACCTGGTACAGAAAAGCAAATAAACAATAAGAAACAACTTGCAAAACCCAGTCCAGATTAGCAGCAGGTACAGTATAAAATCAGAGACAGTTCTTGTTTAGGAAAATGACCATATCCGCCTTCTCAGGCAGGATGCGTGAGCGTTTTGGACAGATAGTGTCTCCTGCTGTGGAAAATACACGTTCGCTGGGTGTGGAAGAAGCTTGAAGGCATAAATAGGAGAAAGCGAGATCTGACAGCAGGAGGAGGACGGTCGGCGCAGCGCGTCGAAGACGGGACATGCATATATTTGTAGTTCATGAACTCGGAGGTGCTTCATCATGTTCGACGTGCACCCTCCTAAGCACGAAACAGTCCTGTCGCACGTTTTATATTTCGCCGATATTTCATTTTTTTTAGTAAAATAAAGCCACACTTTCGACCGCCGACGCCCGCTATCAATGCTTGACTGACTCGCTCGGCTACATAGGCTCGGCTATGCTAACACTTCCGGCGGTGGGCGCTTCTTCGTTGGTGTTCAGCGGCTTCTTCTTCCGGTCGGCGGATTTATTCTTTTTTTCCGGTCGGCGGACTGGGTATCGAAACTAGGAATCGAAATTTAAACTTTTGAACGATTCCGGGAGAATCGGAAAGTTAGTCCCGGTTCCAATCGATACTCGATACTCGATACCCAACCCTACATACAGATCACACTGAGGGTGACCGTATAAACAACTTTAACACTGTTACAAATATGCGCCACACTGTGAGCCCACACCAAACAAGAATGACAAACACATTTCGGGAGAACATCCGCACCGTAACACAACATAAACACAACAGAACAAATACCCAGAACCCCTTGCAGCACTAACTCTTCCGGGACGCTACAATATACACCCCCGCTACCTCCTACCTCAACCTTCTCATGTCCCAAATTCCAAGCTGCTGTTTTGAGGCATGTTGAAAAAAATAATGCACTTTGTGACTTCAATAATAAATATGGCAGTGCCATGTTGGCATTTTTTTCCATAACTTGAGTTGATTTATTTTGGAAAACCTTGTTACCATGTTTAATGCATCCAGCGGGGCATCACAACAAAATTAGGCATCATAATGTGTTAATTCCACGACTGTATATATCGGTATCGGTTGATATCGGTATCGGTAATAAGAGTTGGACAATATCAGAATATTGGATATCGGCAAAAAAGCCATTATCGGACATCTCTAAGATAGAGATATATATATATATATATATATATATATATATATATATATATATATATATATATATATATATATATATATATATGTGTGTGTGTGTGTATGTACTGTATATATATACACACACATATATATATTATTTAAATGAGGATTTTGCACATTTATTTTATTATACTTCCTACCTGCTGCGTTTTGCTATGTTTTCAAACATGTAGAAGAAATCTACTACTTTTTATGGGAACTTTTTTTTTTTTTCCAGTTGAAGTTGCGATCAGTGGAAAGAGGCTACACTTACTCCTTTCAAGATGCAAAAAATCCATACTTAATATGTTTTTTTCATATAAGAACTATATTGATACTAAATATTCTATGTGGGGAAAAAAACTAATGCCATTAAAAAAAATTGCTGTTGCTGAATAGACAATAGTATAAGCTTTTTCATTTCTGATTGTCCAAAACAGGGCTGGAATGGGACCAAAAAAATGGCCCTGGCATTTTTGGTCATGGCGCCCCACCATCATTATTTATACCATACACGCAGGCACACAACTTACCAGAGTAACATTGTGATGTTTCAAAAATGTAAATAAAGAGTGGTTAAGGTAAAGTTTATAATAATAATAATATTGTTTAGGTGAACAGAGAGGTAATAGCTTATTTTCTACTTACATATTCTTAGACAAAAGGCTGCAGACCTTGGTGTTCTGAGGGAGACAGAAAGCAGAGGTGAGGTCAGATATGCTAGATTCATCTGATACTGTCTCTTCTATAATTAATATAAGAGCTATTTAGTGAACTCACAATGAAAGAAAAAGAACACGTGTAAACTCCACGTCAGGATTCACTCCAAATATGCCTTAAAGAGAGGAGAGACCAGGTGAGTCAAGAGAACAGTGAGAATGAGATTCTTTTAAAAATGTACATTGACAGTATTGGTGTCTTTAAAGGCCTATTGAAACCTACTACTACCGACCACGCAGTCTGATAGTTTATATATCAATGATGTAAGGCTGAAACGACGCGTCGACGTAGTCGACGTCATCGGTTACGTAAATACGTCGACGCCGTTTTTGTGCGTCGACGCGTCGCATAATGACGTCACACTACCGTCATGGCGAAGCGCAAAGCAGACGATCAAAGAAGACGATGCGAGCGGTGCGAGCGAGGGGGGGAAAGCATGCCAATAGTGTGGGAGTATTTCAATAAACGGCCTAATAATGTTGTTGTATGCACACTGTGTCGAGCGGAAATGGCCTATCATAGCAGCACAACGGCTATAAACGAACATTTGAAAAGAAAACCATCAACTAGTCAATCGTCCGCGCGAGCATACGTTGTCATCATTACACAAAAACATGAATGTGTCATTTGTATCTGCTAGGGGTGTAACGGTACGTGTTTTGTATTGAACCGTTTCGGTGCGGGGCTTTCGGTTCGGTACGGCGGTGTACCGAACGAGTTTCTAAGCTAAAGTCTTAACAAGCTGCTTTGCTCCGTCTGCCTCTGTCTCAGCACGCAGCATTGTCCCACCCACACAACCATCTGATTGGTACACACGCAGCATTGTCCCACCCACACAACCATCTGATTGGTACACACGCAGCATTGTCCCACCCACACAACCATCTGATTGGTACACACGCAGCATTGTCCTACCCACACAACCATCTGATTGGTACACACGCAGCATTGTCCCACCCACACAACCATCTGATTGGTACACACGCAGCATTATCAGCCAATCAGCAGTGCGTATTCAGAGCGCATGTAGTCAGCGCTTCAGCGTGGAGCAGATAGGTGTTTAGCAGGTGAGCATCAGGCAGCGGACTCTCCCCAAATGATAATAAACACCTCCCAGTCAACTACTAGTAACATCACTATGAGCCCGTTGACCTTCTAGAAACTTAAACTGCAGCTCAGCTCGCTCGCAGTCCTGGCTTGAGGTGAAGGCTAATTAGCTCTCAGTTCCAGCCACATCGACCCCTTCTGAGCGCCTATTTTCAGCTGCTGGGAATATTGTAAACAAGAAAAGAACCAAACATGTACACATGCTAACATTTCTTCATTACAACTGTTAGACACTCACTGGAATGAGTAGAATTGGTTATTGTGTACTGTGTTGGACTGGATGTTTATTTTGCACATTTTAAAAGCAATACTTAATGTTTACAGTGCTCCAGAATATTTAGATTGGCACTTTTTTGTATTGGATGTTTATCTTTATTTTTGCACATTTTAGCAAATAAGCAATACTTTCACTTTTGTTGAAATGTTTACACTGTTGTTACAGAATATTTCGTTTTGCACTTTTTTGTATTGGATGTTTATCTTTATTTTTGCACATTTTAAAGCAAAATAAGCAATACTTTTACTTTTGAAATGCTTATACTATTGCAGAATATTAAGATTTGCACTGGATGTTGACTTTTATATTTGCACATTAAAAAGCAAATAAGCTACTTTTAATTTTGTTAAATGTTAAAAGTTTTAAATGTTTACATTGTTACAGAATATTTAGTCATGTTGTTGTCAATGTTGACTGAGTGGCCATACTTCTTTTTTTTGTAAATAAAAGCCATGCCTTTTGAAAAAACGGGCCTACATTTATTTTTTCATCTTCATTTTGAATAAAAAAATAATCGGCAAAAGGAAACAATAATCTATAGATTAATCGAAAAAATAATCTATAGATTAACCGATTAATCGAAAAAATAATCTATAGATTAATCGATAGAAAAATAATCGTTAGCTGCAGCCTTACAATGATGAAATCTTAACATTGCAACACATGCCAATACTGCCGGGTTAGATTAGTAAAGTGCAATTTTAAATTTCCCGCAAAATATTCTGCTGAAAACGTCTCGGTATGATGACGTTTGTGCGTGACGTCACGGATTGTGCGGACATATTGGGACACCATTGTGGTATATTAAGTCGTCTGTTTTCATCGCAAAATTCCACAGTATTCTGGACATCTGTGTTGGTGAATCTTTTGCAATTTGTTTAATGAACAATGAAGACAGCAAAGAAGAAAGCTGTAGGTGGGATCGGTGTATTAGCGGCTGGCTACAGCAACACAACCAGGAGGACTTTGAATTGGATAGCAGACGCGCTACCGTGAGTACAGCTTTGGCTTCCAAACATTTGATCGCTTGCCCGTCCGTGCGTGCCGCTATGTGCATGTCACGTACGTAAATTTGGGGAAATATATGTGCTGTATGAACTTTATGGAGGTGAACGGTACTTTGGGCTGTGGGATTGAGTGTTGTGCGGGTGTTTGATTTGTATTGGTGGGTTATATGGACGGGAGGGGGGAGGTGTTTGTGGCATATTAAATATAAGCCTGGTTGTGTTGCGGCTAATAGAGTATATATATGTCTTGTGTTTATTTACTGTTGTAGTCATTCCCAGCTGAATATCTGGTCCCACCCACCTCTCACAGCATCTGAATCGCTTCCACTGCCCTCTAATCCTTCACTCTCACTTTCCTCATCCACAAATCTTTCATCCTCGCTCAAATTAATGGGGTAATCGTCGCTTTCTCGGTCCGAATCGCTCCATGATTGTAAACAATGTGCAGATGTGAGGCGCTCCACAACCTGTGAAGTCACGCTACTTCCGGTACAGGCAAGGCTTTTTTATCAGCGACCAAAAGTTGCGATGTTCTCTACTAAATCCTTTCAGCAAAAATATGGCAATATTGCAAAATGATCAAGTATGACACATAGAATGGACCTGCTATCCCTGTTTAAATAAGAAAATTTCATTTCAGTAGGCCTTTAAAATAATGCAATAATAGATTGTTGCATTAATAACAGTCACTCTGTGCAAGCAGTAGGCTTTATGACCATCCAGGTGGATGTCAGCATGGAGGCATAACAATATGGTAAATATACTTACAGTATATACAGTATAGTACACTTACTTCTTACTTGCTCCAGTCGAAAGTACCAGAGCAAATGTTCCCTTTTTTCTACAGGCCTTTAATGATGTTGAGCATGCCGTGAGAACTGTACAAAATACATTATTAGAATACAATACAACACAAGATGATTCTCATAGAGAACATAAAACATGTATTTACTACTTAAAATAACCTTCGACTTAACCAAATAATATCTTACGGTGCACATACAGGTATATCCGCCATATCGGCCTGCTAACATGCTAGCGGGCTAACTATTAGCATGCTAACGAGCTAACGTTTAGCATAATAACTTTGAAAAGCGTCAAATTAAAATCACAGTCAGGGTACAAAAAGGATTGTTTTAAGGTTACCTCACTGGCCGCATTCACTAGAGGGGTAAATAAATCCTTTTGGGTGGTTACGTTGGCAATTTAAAAGGGACTCTGTTTTCGAAGCTAGACTGCTTTGTTTGTGGCAGTGTAGCAATCATTAATGTCCCACAGACCCACACCACAACACGTACAGAGTAAACATTGGTTCCGCCGTCGAATAAACCCACATACCGTATATTTAAAAAGTTATACAAAAACAATATGTGGTGAATATAATTATTTATTCACTTCACAAAATGTGTATATAAACACAACACTTTAGATATATGAAATTACTTCAAAACTGTCAGTTGGCAGCTGCAATACAAATGTGAAGAATGCCTGTGAAGTCCATGTCCCTGGAACAAAGCTGGGGAACAGGGCGGCCTTCAAGAGAAAGAGTTAGACAGACAAAAAAGTTTTAAAAGAAACCAAAGAACACCAATGACAGAGGTAGTAATTAAAATAAATCAGATCAATAAAGTGTAAACTTAAAACTTCTTTTTTAAATGAAATAACAACAGTAAATAAAAATGTAGTATTGTAAATTGTATGCAAATAAAAAATCAAGTAAAAACATTGAGATGACTATGTAGTTTTAGTAAGTGGATAAACAGAGGCTTTTCCCTGAAGTATCCTGGGCTTGCTATCTATCCATCCATCAGTTTTCTACCGCTTGTCCCTTACAGGGGGGTGCTTGTGTTTACTAATGTTAAAGGCAATGTACATGTCATTGCACATGTAATATATTAATATATTGACGATTAAATGCAGTACAATTCCTCTACAGTTTTGCAGCAACACGAGCTATCCGGTTTGGATGTGCAGAGTGTGCTTTAGTGATCGCTCTGTGCATGAATGTTCTCCTTTTATCACCATAGGTCCATCCATCCATCCATTTTCTACCGCTTGTCCCTTCCAGGGTCGCGGGGCGTGCTGGAGCCTATCTCAGCTGCATTCGGGCGGAAGGCGGGGTACACCCTGGACAAGACGCCACCTCATTGCAGGGCCAACACAGATAGACAGACAACATTCACACTCACATTCACACACTAGGGCCAATTTAGTGTTGCCGATCAACCTATCCCCAGGTGCATGTCTTTGGAGGTGGGAGGAAGCCGGAGTACCCGGAGGGAACCCACGCAGTCACGGGGCGAACATGCAAACTCCACACAGAAAGATCCAGAGCCCAGGATTGAGGTCACGACCTTCGTATCTTGTGTAAATCTTGCGGCAGCTGAGGAAACTTAAGGTGCCGACCGAGATGCTGGTGCAGTTTTACTCAGCCATCATACAGTCCATCCTGACCTCCTCCATCACAGTGTGGTTCCCCGGCGCCACAGTCCAGGATAAGAATAGACTGCAGCGCATCGTACGTGCTGCTGAGAAGGTGATTGGCTGCAAGCTCCCATCCCTCCAGGACTTGTTCTCCTCCAGGACCAGGAGGCGTGTGGGTCGGATCACAGCTGACTCTTCTCACCCTGGACACACACTATTCTCCCCTCTCCCCTCAGGCGGGAGACTACGCTCCATCCAGACCCACACCTCCCGCCACCTGAACAGTTTTTTCCAGAGGTGTGGACTCGAGTCACATGACTTGGACTCGAGTCAGACTCGAGTCATGAATTTGATGACTTTGGACTCGACTTGACAAAATGTAAAGACACTTGCAACTCGACTTAGACTTTAACATCAATGACTTGTGACTTCACTTGGACTTGAGCCTTTTGACTTGACATGACTTGCTACTTTCCCCAAAACCCAAAGATTAAAAAGTTATTTGGGAGCACGCCGCTCCGTATTTTTCATTTTCTTCGTCTGTGTCTATCAGCATGTTGTTCCTGTCAGCGTGTGTGCTCTCAGTACAACAGCCAATCAAATTAGATCTACGTTGTTTTCATCACACAGCATTCATCCAATCAAATTGCAGGACAACCACCGAACAAGAGTTGTCAAACTTTTGATTGATTGATTGATTGAGACTTTTATTAGTAGGTTGCACAGTGAAGTACATATTCCGTACAATTGACCACTAAATGGTAACACCCGAATAAGTTTTTCAACTTGTTTAAGTCGGGGTCCACTTAAATTGATTCATGATACAGATATATACTATCATATATACTATCATCATAATACAGTCATCACACAAGATAATCACATTGAATTATTTACATTATTTACAATCAGGAGTGTGGAGGGGGGGTGGGGTGGGGGTGTGGGGGGGGTGGGGATATGGACATCAAGTAGTGGACATAGAGAGAGAGAGAGAGAGAGAGAGAGAGAGAGAGAGAGATCAGAAGGCATAAGAAAAATAATCTGCATTTGATTGTTTACATTTGATTATTAGCAATCCGGGGAGGGTGTTAGTTTAGGGTTGTAGCTGCCTGGAGGTGAACTTTTATTGCGGTTTTGAAGGAGGATAGAGATGCCCTTTCTTTTATACCTGTTGGGAGCGCATTCCACATTGATGTGGCATAGAAAGAGAAAGAGTTAAGACCTTTGTTAGTTCGGAATCTGGGTTTAACGTGGTTAGTGGAGCACCCCCTGGTGTTGTGGTTATGGCGGTCATTTACGTTAAGGAAGTAGTTTGACATGTACTTCGGTATCAGGGAGGTGTAGCGGATTTTATAGACTAGGCTCAGTGCAAGTTGTTTAACTCTGTCCTCCACCTTGAGCCAGCCCACTTTAGAGAAGTGGGTAGGAGTGAGGTGGGATCTGGGGTGGAGGTCTAGAAGTAACCTGACTAGCTTGTTCTGAGATGTTTGGAGTTTAGATTTGAGGGTTTTGGAGGTGCTAGGGTACCAGGAGGTGCATGCGTAATCGAAAAAGGGTTGAACGAGAGTTCCCGCCAGAATCCTCAAGGTGCTTTTGTTGACCAGAGAGGAAATTCTGTAGAGAAATCTCGTTCGTTGGTTAACCTTTTTGATTACCTTGGTTGCCATTTTATCACAGGAAAGGTTAGCCTCTAGAATGGAACCTAGGTAGGTGACCTCATCTTTCCTGGTGATGACCCTGTCACCTACTTTTATGGTGAAGTGATTGACTCTCTTAAGTTTGATGTGGGACCCAAACAGGATGGATTCTGTTTTACCCAAGTGGATGGATAGCTTGTTGTCAGCGAGCCAGGTGCAAGTTCTACAGAGCTCAGCACTGAGGATTTTCTCCACCTGTGACTTGTCCTTGCCGGATACCAGCAGGGCAGAGTCATCCGCAAACAAAAACAATTCACAGTCACATGCCGATGACATGTCGTTTATGTATATTAGGAACAGTAAAGGTCCCAATATACTGCCTTGGGGGACTCCACAGCTCACCGAGAGGGGGGGGGACACGGTGCCGTTCACCTCTACCACCTGCTCCCTCCCCTCCAAGTAAGACTGCATCCAGCTCCAAGAGGTTTTGTTCAATCCGATTGCTCTGAGCTTATCCAACAGTATAGCGTGGTTAACGGTGTCAAAGGCCTTCTGAAGGTCCAGCATGACCATGCTGCAGTATTTGCCCGCGTCCACCTCATGTTTGATGTGGTCGGTCAGATAGAGAAGGCATGTGTCAGTGGAGTGGTTAGTTCTGAAGCCGGATTGGAATTTGTACATGAGTTTATTAGTGGCAAGGTAACTATCGACCTGTTCATAAACAATGCGGCAGTGAGAAACAATTATGCCAAAGTTAATTTCGTTCGGGTATTAAAACTACGACTTGGTCAACAAAAAACGAATTGCCGTATGCAAATCACGCAGTTCGAATATTACAGACGGAGACGCAACAACTTCCAACTTCGTTCGACATTTGAAGTTGCACAAAGGGTAAGTTTTGAATGTAAGATAACGTTTATTGGCTAAGTAACGTAACTTTTATTTGCTGTGTAGTTAAATCAGTAAAGCTGTAAACTCACTGCTAACGTTATAACCTTAGACATCTTATAAGGGTACGCAGCATCGAGCGCTACTGCCTACAGGCGCAGACGAGACGCGGGGCCACCATCTTGGAGTGGTGATCCGCTCCACTCAGCGCAATTCATTTGGCAGGAGCAATGAACTGTCAGCGCATTTAATTCATCTTACCTCACTGAATACCACTGATTTTCACGCGCTTTTTTGTCATACGTGTAGCTATGATAAAGGAAACATGTTTTGGCGTGTTTTATTATTCATAGTTTGCTTAACAGTAATATAATATTCTTATACGCTATAAGTGACCAGAAATGTATGAATACATTATATATATATATATATATATATATATATATATATATATATATATATATATATATATATATATATATATATATATATATATATATATATATATATAGGATAAAAGCGTCTGCCAAAGACTTCAACATAAACATATATAAACACCTGAAAGTCTTTATCAGCTAAAACCACCAATCTGTTTCACTGGATTCAGAATAAAACCAAATTCTGTCTTGCCCAACAATGTTAGTATTTGAATATTGTTACTTGAAGACTTATTCCTGGTTACAATTATACTGTTAAGAAAGTATTGTCTTATATTTTGCCTAAAATGAGAATGCATCATAATCAATGGCGGCTGGTGAATTTTGTTTTAGGTGGGGCTGAAAGTTTGTAAACCAAACCCCTGTAGGGCAGTCATCCTCCCCCAGAAGATTTCTTTGTGATTTTCACATACAAATATTGAAGATCTTTGCTCCTTCTCAACTCTGTGGTAATATTATTTTCATAAAATACAACCAATAGTACATTAATGTTAAATCTTACTTGTGAAAAGTAATCCCCCGATTCCTATTTTCAACAGTCCGCTCATTTGAGTAGGAAAACGCTGAACACCATCTTTATTTTCTACCTGTCAACTGTCACTACTTCAAGATGGCGGCCAAATTGCTCGCGTCACAGCAACCAATGCTGCTTCTACTTATAAGATGTCTATGGTTATAACGTCATTGCAAACACGGCAATCTGTTGCGTCCACTGCAGTTCGCTACCTTATTCATACTTTTTGCCAAGTGATTTTTTTAAGCAGGGTTGCATGAGGTACCTAGACAAAACGTTACGTTAGTCAATGTATCACACACAGTAACGTAATGTTAAAATGTATACTATATTAACAATACGTGTACATATTGCATAGGGCCCTGACATCTAAAAAGTACAACTCTGTTCATTGTTTTGTTCATGTTTTTGTTATGTTTTTCATAT
This sequence comes from Entelurus aequoreus, assembly GCF_033978785.1. NCBI lineage: Eukaryota > Metazoa > Chordata > Actinopteri > Syngnathiformes > Syngnathidae > Entelurus > Entelurus aequoreus. The sequence continues at coordinate 41,486,774 of NC_084743.1, forward strand.
GTACGCACACATAAACACACAGACAGTACGAGATGAGATCAATGAGATAAGGTAAGAACAGGATAGAAACTGCTGTGGAACTAGTTACAATGCAATATGCCATGGAAATACAATGTTAACACCTTTGTGCAAATAAGTACAGTTGCACTTGTTTTTTCAAATGTGTTTATTCTGTAAAGGAATGAGTTAAATGTTTAAAATTACTGGATAATAGTGCTATTATGAAGTGCAATGTCAGCACTTTTTTTCCCCTGCAATTTCAAATGCACTTGTTTTAATAAACAAATACAGCGTTTTAAAAGCATACACAATCTGTGTAAATATATTAGTCTGTGGTTAAAAGGACTTGAAAGGACTCGAAATTCAAAATGCAGGACTTGGGACTTGACTTGAGACTTCCCAGTCTTGACTTTGGACTTGACTCTGGACTTGCCTGTCTTGACTCGGGACTTGACTCGAGACTTGAGGGCAAAGACTTGAGACCTACTTGTGACTTGCAAAGCAATGACTTGGTCCCACCTCTGTTTTTTTCCCCTCGGCCATCAGGCAAATGAACAATAACTCTTAACAGCAGCTCCTTGAATTCCTTGAATTCCTTGTAAGTCTATCTGATAGCTCAGTTAAAGCTCTTTTTATTACCAAATATGTGTTATATGTGTTTTATGTCGCACGTTTGCACCAAGAAAAATTCCTAGTTTGTGAACCCGTTTTCAAACAATGGCAATAAAACTATTCTGATTCTGATTCTGATTCTGAAATCATTTTGCCACAGTAAGCTGCTTAAGAGGTGCAGTTTGTTGTTCGTTGTTGTGTTCTTATTGGCCCCGTAAAGAGTTGCATTTCCCCCACTCGGCTCGATGTTGTTTCAGATGCTGGAGTTAAGTTCGTTGTGGTGCTGCCTTTTTTTTAAACAAACTTTGTAGCAAGCAGTCAATTCTAAAGCACTTTCTTTTCAAACATCTCTGTCTCATTAACATTAGCATTAGCCAAGTTTTCAGCTCAAATGGCAACATTTGATAACCCTGGTCAAAAGTGAGGTGAAGGGCGGGCCGAGGATGGCTGAAAGATTTCATTGGATTAGATGTCCATCAAGAAAATCAACCAATTAGCCATCGCGGTCTATAAAAAATGATTCTAATGTACTTTTTTGATTAAATTATGACTGCCAGGGCCGGCCCAAAACTGTGCGTCGGCCCACCGGGCATTGCCAGATGGCCAGTCCATGCCTGGTCCAAAATGCTGACACACACCTGTAGGACGGCGGCTCCTCGTCTGTCCATCGTCTGTCTTTCCAGGGCGAGCACTGATCCTGCAGCAGTGTGTGGAACTGTCAGTCTGCATGTCCTTTTGTCACATGCTAAATAAAACGCCAAATATTGCCCACAAAACAGTGGTGACTGTTGATAAATCACATTGCATGTGCTAAATAATTATATTTTCAACTTCTCCTCCCAGTAATGTGGGCGTTTTGATCACCAGTATATATTTTGCATATTAATGAAGGCAGAGACGCAAAATGGATTGCATGCCTTATTCTGCTCACTTAACAGACGCAATCCACGATGCACATGTTTAGTAGGTCAGCTGTGCGTGTGCTATCAGGTTTGTACGTGTTTTGCACGCCCTAAATCTTTATCAAGTCACAAAGTAAGTAAAAGCACAAATGATCGTTTTCACAACACATTCCAGGACAAAATTCAAATGTCTTACCTGGGATTTGCATGAGGTGGGAGGTCAGCTTCTCCCAGATCTAAATTCCTTGTCTCTAATGTGTGTTGGACGTAGCAATGGCATGGTTTTTTTTGTTTTCATCTCAACCAAGTCAAAGATTAATCTTCACCTTGTTGTCTCTTTCACACCAGTACTAAGTTCACAGCCTTCAGTTATGTTTTTACCACACAGTGAGTAAATATTTAAACCAAAGACTGTTGAGTAGGTGCCGCCAACTCACCTGCTGATACGTGTTTTATTGTCCTCTGGCTATGAAGCCTGCCTGACGACTGAGTTTAAGTCTCAACGACTAAGCGCAGTGAAAACACTTTTCTGGGGTCACCATGAGGTCCATTTCAGGTAAGTGTCTCATATCTTTTCCCGCATTTGACCATTTCATTGATATAAGCTATTTAAAAATTCAAAATCGCATTTGTGTTGTAAATAATACCACGTGTATACATATGGCAAGATAAGGTTTAGGTATAGTTTAAAATGGTGTTAAAGAAATGTAAACATACTGTAGCTTTAATTTGTAATCGATTAGGCTCTGGAGAAAGAGGGTGGATTTAAAAACAACGTTTTGATTGCTGGTGATAGCAGTGATAACAGAATCACAATAATACACAATAGTCTTTGTTCTTCTCCTGTTTCGATTTGACTTCATTTTAGTTTTTTGTAATGCAACACAATTACCTTCCATAATATTCTTAGTTTGTTTCATTGTGTTGTTGACATACAGGACACCCTGTTTGTACCCTTATCAAGTCTGGACATATAATGTACTCGTATAAATACTTGTACAAAAACGTTTTAGTTCAAATAATTAATAAATTAATAAAGGATTACCTAAATAACAATTAATTGAATAATATATCAATAATTACATAAAATACAACATTAATATCAATATATTGTATGACGATATGTTACAACTAATAAAATAAAAAGAGAATTTATGTAGTTATATTGTCATTATTTATCTATATTATACATCAAGTATATCAAATTACAATTTTAAATTATTTTGTATTGCGGCTCCAGAATCAACAACTGACAGGGACAGATGTTAGCAAGTGAATCTTCATATGTGGTCGTAAAACACACATATCGTATGCTGTCAGTTGTATGTAAATAGTTTTAAAATATTATGTTTATCTTGACTGTTGAGCCAGATACTCGTCTTTACAATATTGTTTTGTACAACCCCACAGGCTCCCAGGATGTTATTGAACTTCCACGGTGAGTAAAGCTGATAGTGACAAGCTCTGTCTGAAAACAGTACATTTCAGCAAACTTTTTCAAGGACCATCGATCTTCCCATTTAGCTGCTGTGCAACAGTGCTTTGGCACACAGGTTTCATTCATTCTGTGACGCAGATCAAAACACTTGGATCTCAAAACAGTTTTCCCCATTGAAATCAAATAAAATGATATGTGTTTGTTTTGGTGCTTCCAAAAACAAGTAAATTGACGAGTAGATGTATTTGTTGATTTTTGCCCTTTATGCCACACTTTCTTGACATTCACGCTCTTGGTTGCCGTTTTAGCCTTCATCGACTCCTTTTGCTTTAGTGTGGTGTAGGGATGTGACGATTATAGATGTTGTCTATACAATTATAGTCTAAGTACGGTAATAAACACGGTTTCATGATTAACACAATTATTATGCTTTCATTAATTTCTCCAACAACAAAAAAAAAAGACAATCACATATATATTGATAACAGTAATCAAATAGTACTAATATTGTAATAGCAACAGTGCAAAACAATAAGTATAAACAAAAAGTTTTAATAATAAATGCATTCATAAATTTTTTTAATATTAATATAAGACTAAGGTTAAAGGAGTCATATGTAATAATGTGGCCAGAAATGGTACTGCAATCACGGTCAGAATTCTGTAGTCCACTCCCACTCTCCATGACTGAGGTTGCCAGATACGCAGCCGAATCTGAAATTCTACTCCAAGGAACTTCAAATGGCAATCGACAAGTCCTACACTGTAGGTTTCTCTTATTTATGCTTCTTGCAAGATGGTTTACTAAGTAGTTATGCCACATTTTACTGATGTTGATTAGCCAAATGTATTTGTAGAGTTACACAGCAATATTTTAGTTGGGAGTTGGGACAGATTGTTGGCTTTAACCCTGCTAAAATGTCTAGTTTGACCGCACGGACCGCCATCGAAATAATTATATTTGATAAGATATTATATATTATATATCACATAGGCTTACTTTGATGGCAAGCCAAGGCCAACAGTAAAATTACCGCCACATTGTGTTCAGCATAACTCCGTCTTGCATCCAACCCGACGCATTGCATTCTCTTCCATGTACGCACATCACCATCTTTCAGTGCAGACTGCAATTCTATGAGTCAACCCACGTTACGCATAAATCATATAGCCTACTACCATGTCAATCCACAAAGTAGAAAATCATTACATGTAATGCATTATATTGTGCCAAGCAAATACCACCCCATATGTGTTTGATGCACATACAGTACCAGAAACCCCAATTAGCTGTGCTAATGTTGGAACCCATTTCCTCAGTATATTTAAAACAAAATAGGCACTGACACTACCCATATCCACATAGGTTTTATTTGTCGAAAATATATGTTGCCCTGTCAGTTGGAATTTCCCCCATTAGCCTGTATGTCGATGTGTCATTGTTAGGGCTAGCATGCCAACGAAGCAGTGACGGGCCGTGCGTTTCCCACCTAGGCCTTCAGTGATGTCCGACTTCAATGATTACCTCTCAAAATACCATCATTTATGTCCCCACATGACCATTGCTGGATAAATACTATACAGAAACACATTTACGCACCACTGGGCATTGAATCACCACCAACAGTGTACATAACGTTTTTTTTCTGGCGCATTTAAAAATCAATAAACCCGCATCAGCAATTAAAACATATATTTTGTCGTACTGTCAAACTTTAAATTGCAAAAAACATTTTAAACGTGAAAAAATAGAGAAATAAAATATCCGAACATTTCATCGACAGTTGAGCTACATCGTCTCACAAGATGTAGTTTCTCTTTAAATATCCTTCTTGAAAATGGCCTTGCAAATATATGTGTTGTCTTGTCTAATCATAAAAGATGCAGACGAGGCATGTTGGCTGACTTCTTAAAGTTTACTCCAGAGCGTGCTCATCCAAAACTTCCCGCTGCCGGCATGTCTACATTCAACAACCTAAACGGGGCTACTGCGCATGCGTTCACTACTGTGGCATGCTGGGTAATGGAGTTCTTATGTTACCTAGCTCATAACATCACTATATATCTGCCTTAGGCCATCTAGAAGGCCTTACGGACAACAACACGTAATCTGATCGGCTATTGCAACTGTCTATCACTGTATGTCCTCGTTCACTTGCAGTGCACAGATGCCAACATTGCTGAATCTGAAGGCCTGTGGCAGATTTGGTACAGAATGGCAACATAAACTAGCTGAATTCTGATTGGATAAAAACTCTATAAACTAAAAACAACAGCGCTGGAAGGAGCATAATATGACATGAAGAAAATATGAATACTTTTAGAAATATTTAGGGAAAGTAAATAAAAATTTACTTTTATCTTTAATTATGATCATGATTTCTGGTTATGTTAGGCCAGCAGAGAAGGCCTTGCTGGCCCTGACGGCACATCACTGTAACTAAGCGTTACACTAGAACAGAGGTGGGTAGTAACGCGCTACATTTACTCCGTTACATCTACTTGAGTAACTTTTGGGATAAATTGTACTTCTAAGAGTAGTTTTAATGCAACATACTTTTACTTTTACTTGAGTATATTTATAGAGAAGAAACGCTACTTTTACTCCGCTACTTGTATCTACATTCAGCTCGCTACTAATTTTTATCGATCTGTTAATGCACGCTTTGTTTGTTTTGGTCTGTCAGACAGACCTTCAAAGTGCCTGCATTTCACCAAATACACTCACTGGTGACGTTTCACTCCGTTCCACCAATCAGATGCAGTCACTGGTGACCAATCAAACAGAGCCAGACGGTCACATGACCTGACTTAAACAAGTTGAAAAACTTATTGGGGTGTTACCATTTAGTGGTCAATTGTACGGAATATGTACTGTACTGTGCAATCTACTAATAAAAGTTTCAATCAATCAATCAAAAGTGTGAAGGAAAAAAGACACTTTGTTATTTCAACCGTACATCCCGTCAAAAGCCTAAAGACCAGGGGTGGGCAATTAATTTTTACCGGGGGCCGCATGAGCTACCCGAACACTGCTGGAGGGCCACATTGACAATATTTCAATTACATTTTGCTCAATATTATTTTTGATGTATACCGTAAGATAAATAATAATAATAATAATAATAATAATAATAGTAATACTTCAACATAGTGTGTGTAACAGCATTCCATGACTAATATATATAAATTAACATTAATAATAAATGACAGTAAAATAAGCACACGTATGACTGAGGAGTCATAGTGTAACTTTGTGTGGTGTTTGAGTTGTCCGACTTTTTGTGTGGCCTTAAACGCACCAGTGGTTTAGTGCTATGCGTGTTGGTGACAGATGACAAGTTGGTTTTGGCCTGGTTTGTACGGCAGAAAATGACTAGTTTTTCGAGATAGAATTGTTTTACTCATGTTTTTGGTGTGGTTATGTCCGAATATAAACAGTTTTGTTCAATAAAGTGATGTAGTGGATTGTCCGAAGCTTAAGCAGGCAACAAAAGTAGTTTAGTACAACAAATTTATTTACCCATTATCAGAAGTGCAGGTTGAATTAAGTTGTCCGTGCAAGCAGACACAATGTACTCCAGAGCACACAAGACACACACAAGCCAAAATCACCCCCGAGTTCCGGTCTTCTGCCATCATTTATATGTCTGTTGTGCGTCATCGTTCCTTATCAAGTGCGTCAGTGTCTTGTTTTGCTTTTCCTATCTGTTCCATAACAACTCGAATCCTTTAGACAGGTTGGCACGACTTAATATTCACTTTTGTCCCACAACTGGTCCATTCAATGGCACAAAAATACAAGAGTATTGAAAATGAGCGGACATTCTTAAAAGACAAGAAATATAGGTCAAAAGGTCAGAAATTCTACTACATACCCGCCTTCCAGGGTCTTAAGACCCTGGACCAAAACAATTTCTGATATAGACCACTAACTTAAATCTCTACCGCAGATAGAGGCAAAAACCTCAATGTTTTTATACGAGGCAAAAATTCCGTCTATGACCCTCCTTCAGAGCGATCGCTGTTACCAGCCTGCAGTAAAACCATCTCACAGAACACAATTAGTGGCCTACCCTTTGATTTAGTAAAGGAAAAACAAATACTTTGATCATGAACATCATTGAACATAAATAGATGAATGTATATAGACTTATGACTGTAAGACATTTTCAAAAATATTTTTCCCGGCATTTGCAATGAATGTAGTTACCAATATTGTTCATTATCAATTGATTTTGAACACACAACTGAATTTCGTATGAGTCCATGTTCGATTAGTGCTCGTATAGATGGCTCGGTGGTGCCTCAGGCTGGTGGCCTGCCGACACCTCGTTGGGCTTTTGGCTGCCTTGGTGAAGAAAGAGATCCACTCAAACAGTCTGTCTCTGTCTCTTCTTGGGGTGTGGTTCAGTCCATTGGGCAGACTGTTCAGTGGCCGGTGCGTGCTGGCCGAAATTGGGGAAAACTCAGGTAGAGTTGGAGCTGTGGGGGCTTTGGGGAAGGCTGGGGCAGAGTATGGGGCGTGGGGCTTTGGTCCAGGCCCTCGGCTTGCTTCAGGCCTCCTCGCTGCTTCGGCACTCCCGACACTTCTTTCCACAGCTGCTGGAGTCCCGGTGGACCCATTGGCTGGCAACCTTAGTTGTTCTCGTCATTGCTGGCAAGGTGTTGTCTCTCCTCTCGTTCCTTCCAGTCGGGTATCGGGTGTTGGTCCTGGATCGGCTTTGACCGTGCCCCTCTTAGCGAGTGCAAGGGAATCTGGAGTGGCTGCTTTCATCCTCAAATCTGCACAGAGGAACTGGCACACAAATTCTACATTTTGCAAACTTACCATTTTGGTCTCATGGTCTTTCCACCTTCCTAGGAAGCTGCTGGTCCTGAGAAGTGCTGATATTGTGACTGAAGAAGATTAACCTGTTTTCTTAAAATAGGTGACGTTGTTTGACCTAATCTTTTTGGGGAAAACATGTCGGGATATTAGATCATTCACAAAACATTTAATTACTGAATTGGCACCCTCCTTTGAGGTTGGGGTTGCTTCTGCCAACCACTGCAATTGTCAATCTAAATCATAACGTTCCTTTATCCTTGTACCGGATTGATCATATCGATTAAATAAAACCTCAACACGCTCAAACTTGACCCAATCCAAACTCACCTCCCCCCTCTGTCCCTCTCACAGGGACAGTGTTAGTCGTAGTAATAGTAATAGTAATAGTAGTAGTAGTATTAGTAGTTTCAGAAACATCCAAGAAAAAGAAAAGGCAGCTGATAGTCAAGTGCAGCAAGAACAGAGGCGGAGGACAGGTCATGTTTGAGGTCACTGTTCGCTTTTGCAATAGTACTTTGATATTTTACAACACCTAGTGAATTATTGTGGCCACAATAATTCACTAAATAGTTGTATTTAATTTAGTCTAGCTATGATGGGACAATGCACAGAAACATTAAGTTCAGAAACAGATATGTTCTGTACCAGATTATATCTAAATAGCTACTTTCCATCTGTAGTCCCTGGCTACCTAAATTAAAGGGATCCAAAAATCAAGCACTAAAATTATGACACTAATTAATCATAATAAATATATACATTCATAATAATCAATAATTAATCAAAAATAATCATACTGTAGCATGTATTCAATTATAAGAAAAGTCACCAAATGCCCCTTCATGGACACATACTTACCATACAATACAACCACACCGTATTTACATTATCACACAAAGACAATACATGCTCTTGTTCACATCTGTCATCATTCGTAAAAACAACCAAGATTTTAACAGCCATACCTCACAATTTACAACAAAAATGCTCTCATGGATAAATATAATACTCATTAATTTGATGTGTCAACATAATGCCCATCTTAGTGACCGTGTGAGCAGCCTTGATTGCTCCAAAGCCACTTTTTTATTTTTATTTCAAATTTTCTATTCCTTTTGTTATAACGTGGAGAAGGCTAATTGGTCTGTACATGTTCTGGTCTTCTTTATTTCCTGCTTTGTGGATTTAATCATAGTAGCAGTTTCTCGACGTGGTAGGGAAAGTGTTTTCCGTTATTGATTTATTTATCAATCGTTGTTATACGAGCAATAATACAATCCTTATATGTTTTTAGGAAGATAGTGTCCAACCCATATATATATCTCTAGATCGTGAGTCTGATAATGCAGTGAAGATTTTGTTTAACTTTGTTTCATTTGTTACTTCTAAAATGAGTCCATCCTGAATAAATGACAATTATTTGCACTGATTTTGAGGGATTTTTATTCAGGGTTTGTACAGACTGATGAAATGTTCATTAAAATTATTACTTATGTCCAGACTGTCTGCGATAGTAGCGCCATTGATACTCAATGTTATAGTGTTGTTTCTTGTTTGCTCTCTTCCCGTAAGTTTGTATCTGGTTTTCCATAACTTTCTAATGTTCCCTTTTGCAGCTTTGATTAATTCTAAGTGAAAGTCAGCCTTAGACTTCCGCATAAACATTGTAACTTTGTTCCTCCAAACTTTTAAAATCATACGATCTGTATTTAGACCTGTTATAATTTCTCTTTTGAGAGCTGAGTCCCGATGTCTTTATTAGAATCCAAATTGTTTTATTAATCCAATGGTATTTTTTATTTTAGCACTCTTCTTTCTGGTTTTGTATTTGTGTATTTACAGATGTTCTCTTTGCTTTTTGTCATCCAATTGTAATTCTAGTAGAGCTGCTTATCATTTGTATCATGTAGAAGCCGTTTATAATATCCTTAAGTTTCTTTCTACGTGTTTTATTTAACCAGTCCAGATTAACGTCCTCCATGACGTTACTTCTTTCATACTATGCTGTTTGAGGATGTCTGAAAATGAATCAAGAAAAATGTCTTTAGCTGTGGTCGGTCGGTATACTACAATTACCTTGAAATACATTTCTGAGGAACATGTGATTTTAATTTCAACATACTCAAATTGATCTACTTTTAATGTTTTCCCTTTCATAAATCATAATTCCTCCCCCCTTTGTCACTCGATCTGTCTTTTCTGTAATCTTGTACCCCGGGACATTAATTTGAACGAAAGGTGTTGTGGGTTTTAACCATGTCTCTGATAGACAAGGTAATCCGGATTAGAGTCTGACAGTAACTGCTGTATTTGTTCAGTATGTTTCCTGTGGTAGAAAGTTTAATAATGCGGACACGTTTGTTACTGATTACTTTCTACAGACTTCTGTCTCTCTGCGACTTTGTGTATGTAATAAGCAACTATAAATATTTGAGATGCTTAAATTTTGTTTTAGCTCAGCTGTTGTGTAGCTGCTAGCTCCTTGTAGCCTACAGCAGGAGTGTCCAAATTGCAACCAATAGCTTTGTTTTTAACAGACAACCGAAATAATTGAAAATGTGGTATTAGCGTATCGGTTCAATCAGCGGCAGCTACGCCCTGTTTTTATCATTTGACCTAAATTTTTTGGTTTCGTAGGCAGGACAGAGGGAACAATGTGGGTCATTAGTTGTCCATCTTATACCATTCTAATTGTTTTAAGGATAGTTCACATGAGCGGCCATACCTTGAGTCCCACCATATATAAGAGTCAAAAGGCTCCTATTATGAGTCGTCTAATTGGTGATCATACACTTTGGCGGTTTGGGTGGCAGGACACACGGACGCACCTCAGTCAGCCAGTGCTAGGACAGTTGGAGCAGTCCCCGTCTTCCATTCGTTCTTGGGAGGCGTCCCTAGTAGTTGTCAGCTGATGTCGTGCTGTCAGGCAACATCAGGAAGTTCCTTCTGTGCGGTATTGAATTGTCAGGGCACAGTTCGTAAGCAGGTCATTACAAGGTGTGTGCAGGTTGACCACAAAGGAATGCTTCAAAGATTGTGTTGAACATTGTCCGTTGACACTTATGTCCAGCAGGGGTCTGTTTGTATCCTGCTGTTCGTCCTGCTGTCACACCTGTATTTTTTGTGAGCATGTTCTGGCTACACCTTGGAGCTTGTCTTGTTCAGAGAAGCTGGCAGTCCCCCGGCTGCACATCCTTTTCACCCTCGCTTGACCTAGCACAACCGTGGCTACCACCCAAGTCCGTCTGTATTTTTTTTACGTTTTGTTGAGGTTTTTTCCTCCAGAATTTGGAACTCAAAACATGTACACCCATCGTTTTCATATCCTCTCGGTTAGTTCAATTTTGCATATCATGTTTTAAAATTACAGTCTTAACTATCCCATTAATTGCTAATCAATAACCTTAATTCAAAGATTATACGTACTACTTCATGTGTATTTAAGTACCCTTTTAATTCACTTAAAGATTATGTATAAGTTAATTTAAACTATCATTTGTCTATCAGTAGGCGCGAGCAAGCTGTCATGCTTGCACTCTGACCTCCCGCTGTGCGTGATACTCTCCAAAACAAAGGAATGTTTTTATTCACGTTTCTCCTTATCTTTCAGCTAAATCTTTTAATCTTTTAACTTTTAACGTCCGCACTGTGTTTATTTTTATTGTCTGCATTTTAATTTTGCTTTTATTTTCTTTCATTTCCTTTTGTTGTCTGTGAAGCACTTTGAGTCTTGTCCTTGCCTTGTCTGTCTCCGACTGGTTATCTAACCTATTCACAACAAACATACAAGGCCATGCTCTAAGCGCCAGCCCTAATCACACTTCTCCTCTTTTTTTTTTTTTTTTTTTTTAAACTTTACATATCGGCTCTTATTCTAATTATTAATGTAGGCTGTTATTTGTAATTATTATTCAACACTATTCACAGCAAACAGTTGTAAAGTTATAGTTATTCGCATTATACTCTCAAAATCTATAGCTAACTGAAAGCTGTTGAGATTTGGTTTGCCTACTTCATCTCAGTGGCCTAGTGGTTAGAGTGTCCGCCCTGAGATCGGCAGGTCGCAAGTTCAAAACCCCGGTCGAGTCACACCAAAGACTACAAAAAATTTGGGAGCCAAATCACCAAACATGATTCCCCCACCTCCCAGGGGCAATCACGGGGGATGGGCCAAATGCAGAGGACAAATTCCACCACACCCAGTGTGTGTGTGACAATCACTGGCACCCCAACTTTAATTCTAACTTTATTCTGTCATGCCATTATCCTCTTCTAGCTCAACATCCAGAAGTATGGTGTACTGAAATGTCTAAATAAAAATATAAATTACTCCAAACTAAAATGTCAGACTGCACTTCAAAGTTACTTTTATTAAATTAATTTCCAAACTAACCACCACCACAGCAGACATCTATCCCAATACTCCCATAAATTAGAAAGGTGTTTCACAACAGTGGTTAAGTAGTTATTTTAAGTAATAGATCTCAATATGTAGAAATTAATAAGACTAAATTTGCCCTAGTGTGTGAATGTTGTCTGTCTATCTATCTGTGTTGGCCCTGTGATGAGGTGGCGACCTGTCCAGGGTGCAAAGTCAAATTGTGAAACAAAAATTAAAGTTAAATCAAGTGGAAATTGACAGAGTATATGAACTACATTCTTGAGAATAGTAATTGATCATTAATATGTTGGAAGCCACATATTGAACATATTAAAGAAAAATATCCAAATCCATTGCTATTCGGTATAAAGTAAAACACATGCTGAATAAGAAATGTCTGCACATGTTGTATTATTCATTTATTTTTCCATATGTAATATTGTTTTGAAGTTTGGGGAAATGTTTATAGAAGAAATATAGACCCAATACTTAAACTTAAAAGGCTCATTTCAATATTACACAAAGCATTATTGTTATGATCATATCAATCCATTTTTTAAGTCATAATGTGTTAATTGTTCAGATAATTTAATTTTAAAACAATTGCAATTATGTTTCCGAGTAAAGAACAACAGCCTTGCAGTTTGTATTCTTAGCTTGTTTACATTATGAGGAGAAAACTATCATTTATGGGGGATATTGATTTTTGAAATAGGTCAAGTAAAATAAAATAAAAACACAAATGTATTTCAGTTTTAGGAGTTAAATGATGTACCATCCTCAGTGATGAGCTGAACACATGTAGTTTTTTGTTATGGTTTAAGAGACCCTTGAAAAGTAAAGTTTTCTCAACATTATAAAATATAGTAACAATTACTTTCATCTTTTAACGTTGATGTTCCAGGTAATTTAATGTTCAGTAATTGTATATCATAGGCCAATATAAGCTTTGGCTTCCGCCTATTCTTTTTTCGGTCATTCTTTTTCTTTTCTGTTCTGTGTGTAAATGTGTATGATTGTTAATATGTCTAATTTACTGTTAAACTACTCACATAAATTGGTTGATGGTTGATTATATGACCAAAATAAACTTATTTCATCTATTCATTCATTATCTATCGCACTCATAGTTTTATTCCATTTTGCATGTAATTATTCCTATTGATTTCTTCCCATTTCACTCAAACAACTAAACAAACAAACAAACTTGCAGCTAACCACAATCAACAGCATACCATTTACGAATACCTTCATTTGTCACTTTTTCATCTTTTCTTCACTTTCGTTTTCCTTTACAAACAACATCCTGTATCCATCTCTTCCTTACACTTCACACAATGTTTCTATTTTCTGTTCTCCTAGAAACCATTCACATAACGTAAGGTTATAAACATCCTTTTCCCATATTTTCTCAAACCATCCTCTTCACCCTCATTCTGTTTTTTCACCTGCTCTCTCTTCCTCTCTCTCTCACTTTCTCTCCTTCTCTCACAATACAAACACAATAATCCAAAATAATCAGTCTTATAAAATAATTTTAGCTTTAGATATGATTTAGGGCAATGGTTTTCAACCTTTTTTTTCCAGTAAACTAAAGAAATAAAATACAGCATAATGTCATCATTTTCTGATTTATTAAATTGTATAACAGTGCACCATATTGCTCATTTGTTGTGGTCTTACTTGACTTATTTGGACAAACAAACAAAAATAAGAATAACTAAAACGTTTTTTAAAATTAAAATAGTGATTAAATTATAATAAAGATTTCTATACATATAATCAATCATCAACCTTCTTTGGATATTGCAATAGAGATCCATCTGGGCTCGTGAACTTAATTCTAAATATTTATTTTGTTGAAGAATTATTCTTCTATAATTATATTTATAAAGGATTTTGAATTGTCGCTATTTTAAAATATTTAAAATCTCAGGTACCCCTTGGCATACCTTCAAGTACCTCCCTTTTTTGTCCGAGCGGAAACACCATACCCTCCTTTGAGAACTACTGGTTTAGCCTATAAAAAATCCTTTGTCTCATACATCATTACACTGTACAATTCCTCTTTGGGGGGCTAGGATGACAGGGAATGCAAAACAATAACAGTGCAATACTTTTTTATATCTTGGTCGTTAATGCCTAGTTTCTCTTTTAATATAATCTATTTTGTTTCCATTTATACCCTTATTAGTTACTGTTTACTTTTTAGTTCTTCTTCCAAAGGGAACTCTCCTGAAGGAATCAATAACGTTGTATCTGTCTATCTATCTATCTATTACTAACCCGAGCACAATTCATGACGTCATGCTCATCTTGCAGACAGTTATTTCCATTTAGTTTTATTCTCTATTTGTAATTCTACATGCACCAATGTCACATAAAAATTAGCTTTCTTTGTTATTTATTTACATTATTATTTCTGGTTTACTTGCTGTCTGTTTACTTAAGTTCTCATATTTTGGTCTGTCTTCCTTCTGATTAGAATTTGTTTAACGCTTCTCTACGTTTTGTTTTGACAATGGCGCTGAGTGGCTCTTATCTGTACTTCTTCAGACTCTATGTTTCACAGATGCCCTTAGATGTATTAGAATATAAATCTAACTTTTATTTTATTGTGTGTTTATTCCTAAAAAAATTAAAAATGTCAATGTATAATCAATTTATCTTTCTCAAATTTAAATTCAATATTATTAATTTATTTGTTGTATAACTATTAATTCCAAAGTTACAGTGTGTCCTAATCTATGATGTTCGTGCGTGTGTGTTTGTCTCAACTTCCACACAGAAACTGGATGGATCAGATAAGCAACAAGGCTGTACCAAAAAAAATATACTAGACATATAAATGAATGATGAATTAAACAATGTTTCAATGTCCCACAATCCGTATTTATTGATTGATATTTAAACGTGTAATTTTCCATACATCTATTATTTTACTGGACTTAGCAAGCACCTACTACTAGCACACTCTACAGACCGAGAATAACTGTTCAACCACACTTAGTAATGCCAAGCTAGATGCTAACTTAGCCTTACTATGACTCAGTAAGCAAACTTTTGCTAACACAATGCTAACCTAGCTCAATGCTATCCTAGCTCAATGCTAACCTAGCTCAATGCTATGCTAACACAATGCTAACCTAGCTCAATGCTATCAGTGTCACTCCTCTTCGAACCAATGCCTCACGCAGCTGTCACTCACACAGCCTCGTCACACGCACACACTCTTATCTCAAAATGTCTCCCAGCTTTTTTTTTTTTTTTTTTTTTTTTTTTTTTTTTTTTTTTTTTTTTATATGCGTCACACAGTCACTCACACACAGAGAATTTACCAGCACAGTTAAAAGTAAATGCAATAGACAACTATTTTTCTCATCCAGAAGCACAGTTGTATCATATCAGAACCTTAATAATAAGAACAACATTCATCATTCACTCTTAGATGGACAAATAGTCAAGTTTAAGGAGGGTATTCTGGGCTTCCCTGCTTAGGCTGCTGCCCCCGCAATCCAACCTCCGAGAGCGGAATAAGATAATTAAATGGATAAATCATTCACTCATATGTTTTCTGTACATAAACTTTGTCTACTTTCTCACACGCACACACATTTTAGACAATTTCCAGACTTTTACAGATAGCGGGGCTGTGAAAAAAGCGTGAGGGGAGGTTGCGAGAGGGGGGAAAGGAAGGGGGGAATTAAACCAGATAAGAAACCAGGTGCTACACAAAAGTTATTAAAATACGCAGATATATATATATTAATAAAAAAAAAACACACACACATTTTTATCCCACAAACCACTCCCCCCTGGTCCGGACCAATATAAACAACTAATGCACGCGTGCTTTTGTGGAATCGGCCGTCTCATATCACAAAAACCAGGTTCCATCATTGCTCATAAAACGGCGATTAACCCGTTTCATTGGAGCAGCACCTGCGTTATCAAACTGACCAACACGGATCACTGGCCTCTAAGGCGCCATAGGACCACCAGGAATCACCCAGCATCCTACAGACATCGTGTCTGGTCAGTCCCATACAGTTTCACCAAGTTTCACCAAAGCTCTACCATATGGAGCCCGAGACGCCACCTGTCTATTCTGCAGCCATTAAACAGATTCGTGACAACTTGGCTCAGTTGATCTCCTTTACCGGAGTCACTGAATGGTCACCTAATATGAGGCTTTTTTACACGCTGAGTCACAAGGACTAGGGACCGCTGCAGTTTCCACATAGACAGGTGTCTCGCACTTTCACAGACGTATCAATTTTATATGGGCCAAATGTGCCACCAGTTAGCAACCCTTGCCTTAAATTTATCTTTGTCCAACTCTGGCTAATTCTGATGCACTTGCAGAAAGAAGCATCCTCTGCCAACAACGACAGAGGATGAAGAGGTTAAAAGAAAATTTTCGTCTCACATCGTCTGTGCTTCTACACTCCAAACCACCAAAATTCTATCAACAATCCCCTAATGTTAAAAACAAGAAATCACAAATATTCAACAAACACACAGACAAATGATCACATATAAAACAACTCAATCCAACCATAATTTACCCCAGTCCAGGTTGTTTTTGGAGAACCTGACTAAACCTATCTTTTATGAAAAAAATTTCAGTTTTCATCTTACCGATCCCGTTTCTCTTCAGACAGACAACTTTTACACAATAAGCAAAATAGCTTACCTTTTATTAGATGCGCGCGTGCAAGCGTTGTCTGCCTGAGAGAGAAGCCGGGAGCGGATGTTGACTTGCAGAGTTCTGGACCATCCTAGTTCGTGACGCCAATTTGTGTAGTGGATTGTCCGAAGCTTAAGCAGGCAACAAAAGTAGTTTAGTACAACAAATTTATTTACCCATTATCAGAAGTGCAGGTTGAATTAAGTTGTCCGTGCAAGCAGACACAATGTACTCCAGAGCACACAAGACACACACAAGCCAAAATCACCCCCGAGTTCCGGTCTTCTGCCATCATTTATATGTCTGTTGTGCGTCATCGTTCCTTATCAAGTGCGTCAGTGTCTTGTTTTGCTTTTCCTATCTGTTCCATAACAACTCGAATCCTTTAGACAGGTTGGCACGACTTAATATTCACTTTTGTCCCACAACTGGTCCATTCAATGGCACAAAAATACAAGAGTATTGAAAATGAGCGGACATTCTTAAAAGACAAGAAATATAGGTCAAAAGGTCAGAAATTCTACTACAGTGATCGATATAATTCCTGTCCTCGAAGCATCTCGATAGACGTTACAATAATTGAACGATGTTCAATTGAACGGTGTTGACGAACACCATTAGGGCCGCTTGTTGTCACTATCACTCAAAGTTGCATTGCAAAATTCCATAGAATAAATATGTATATTTTGTTTAGAATTCAGATGGGATTTGATTTGGTGCGCGGCATATATACTTGCTGCGCGTAGCGGACGCTTGAACAGTGCGCAATTGCGCAGGCACGCACCTTAGGTGAGGGGACGTTGCTTTGCAGTTCATGTGTTGTTGAAAACACGGCATTCCTCATCAACTTTTCTCTTTTTGGCGTCTCGGGTGTAAACCGTGCATCACTTGTCGCTGCATGTGCACCTTCACTCGCAGGTTACACACGGACACACGCCCATAAATAATACTTTTCAAAATAAAAGCAGCACAGTTGTATTGCGCGCAGGACATAGATGTTTTTTCAACTTTATTTTGTAATTGCAGTTGTTCACATTCACTCACAATCACGCATACGTCCACACGGAAGTAATACAAATAACGATTTTCAAAACAAAAGCAGCACCGTTGTATTGCACACTCGACATAGATACTTTTTAAAATTTATTTTGTAATTTATAATTGGCCTCACGCGGGCCGGACAGGGACGCACAAAGGGCCGGATGCGGCCCGCGGGCCGCAGAATGCCCAGCTCTGCTAAAGACTGACCGCACAGTTCCTGTCTTCACAATGAAAGTGCCGCTCCATCGCGCCTGCCCTTACAAAATAAGAGTCTCCGAAAGCCAGCGCAAACAAGCTAGCAAGCTACGGAGTTTGCAGACAATGTATTTCTTGTAAAGTGTATAAAAACGAATATGGAAGCTGGACAAATAAGATGCCAAAAACCAACCACTTTCATGTGGTATTAGACCGAAAGGAGGAACTTTTTTTCTCCTCCATTTGAAAACGTGGACGTTATCAGCACTGCTGTCTGATTCCTATTAATGCAAGTCATCAGAATCAGGTAATACACCAACTTATATTCTTGTCTTCATGAAAGAAAGGAATCTATATGTGTTAAACATGCATGTATATTCATTAAAACACCTTTAACATGTAAACAAAAACGGCAAAATAAATTAATATAAATTATATACTGTATATATCATTGCATGTATATATATATATATATATCTGTATATATATATATATATGTGTGTGTGTATATATATATATGTATATATATATGTGTGTGTGTATACAGGTATATATACACTACCGTTCAAAAGTTTGGGGTCACCCAAACAATTTTGTGGAATAGCCTTCATTTCTAAGAACAAGAATAGACTGTCGAGTTTCAGATGAAAGTTATCTTTTTCTGGCCATTGTGAGCGTTTAATTGACCCCACAAATGTGATGCTCCAGAAACTCAATCTGCTCAAAGGAAGGTCAGTTTTGTAGCTTCTGTAACGAGCTAAACTGTCTTCAGATGTGTGAACATGATTGCACAAGGGTTTTCTAATCATCAATTAGCCTTCTGAGCCAATGAGCAAACACATTGTACCATTAGAACACTGGAGTGATAGTTGCTGGAAATGGGCCTCTATACACCTATGTAGATATTGCACCAAAAACCAGACATTTGCAGCTAGAATAGTCATTTACCACATTAGCAATGTATAGAGAGTATTTCTTTAAAGTTAAGACTAGTTTAAAGTTATCTTCATTGAAAAGTACAGTGCTTTTCCTTCAAAAATAAGGACATTTCAATGTGACCCCAAACTTTTGAACGGTAGTATATATATATATATATATATATATATATATATATATATATATATATATATATATATATATATATATATATATATATATATATATATATATATATGTGTGTATATGTGTATGTATATATATATGTGTATATGTGTATGTATATATATGTGTGTCAGTGGCGTGCGGTGAGGTTAATGTCTGGTGAGGCACGACTGCGTCATCACAGTCAGATTTACAAACATATGAACTAGGGATGGGCGATACCACACTTTTAGGATTCGATACGATACCGATACTTTTTCTTGCATTGTCATCGATACCGATACCAATAATTTCTTATTGGCAATTTTTTGTCAGTCAAAAATATTATTACTATTGTTATTATTTAAGACAAATCACAAGACAAATACAGACCATTTATACCACATTTATTATGGTCAATATATAATAAAAGTAAAATTAAAATAAATAACATAAATATGAAAAATAAATTAAATATTATACATAATAATAACTATATATTGTATATCATAATAATTAAATTTTAGGGCTTTCCAATTAACAGTCAAATCCGAATTGCAAGAAGCTGCAGTTATTTTTTAAAGTTTGTGATATAATTAGCAATTAATGAAATATGAAATAGGCTAATGTTTTCGAAATGTAAGAAATCATGTTACAGATTAAAACCAAAATCACATTCAATCATATATTCAAGATTTTCTTGGAAAAAAATTAAACTGTAATGCAAAGATGAAGAATCTCCAAATTGTATCTCTTTCTTATCTTGTTTTAAATACTCAAGCAATTTTCAACTAACAATAAATTCCCCTGTGTGGAAATTATTTGAATTTAGGATAATCATTTAAACAAAAATATTCAGTAAACATTACTAAAAAAACAAAAAAACAATGCCTGTTTAAAGTCAACAATTGGACAACACTAGATATGCCTGGCTGCATCGCTGTCGGCTGGCTGTGTGTGTGTTGCACGTTGACGACGCTCATTCGCTGTCTCCTGTCACGTGACTGCAGGTACAGGGGTGTCCCAGCACATAGTAAGTTAAGTAAGTAATCAAAAACATCTGAAAGTGATGCTTGCACCCCCCACACGCCGTTTTTTGGTTTATATCGATACTTTTTTCAGAAAAGTGATGCCAAATGAGTAGCGTGTGAGTATCGATATATCGATACCACAGGATCGATACGCACATCCCTAATATGAACCTGCAGTGCAGGTGTACCTAATGTTGTGTCCCTGCGGTCGTTGTTGTTTTTGCACTTTTTGGCTTCTTGTTAAGTGACTTTTTTTGGGTGGATTCAGTCTTGCACGTGGAGGGTTTGGGTGTGGGCTTTGGTTGGTGTGGCCGCGGTGCTCCCGTCGGGCGGTGCATTCTGCGGCGGAGGTGCTTGGCACCAGGAGGCGGGGTTATGAGACGAGCCTCACACAGTGTGTCTCCGCAGCAGATTTATGATCGCTCAGCACAAGAAATACGTTACACACATACAGTTGTTGACAAAATACACTGTACATTATATACCTCAGCTAACTAAACTATGGAAATGTATAATATAATTCATATAGCAATACGGTCTCACTGCACAGCAGGCCAGCAGTTAGCCGAGTCGCAATCCATGGTGAGGCACAACTCAGTGACGTGCCTCAACTGGCTGCTGATCACCGCACCGTCTCTTCTCAGTATTTGAACGGCAAATGTGAAAATAAAAATAAAAATAATCTAAAACTGGTGAAGTTAAATGGAAAATAACTTTAGTATAATCACTGGATACATATAACAATTTAATTATTTTTTTTTTCTTTTTCTTTTTTTTTTCTTTCCATGATGGCAGGTGAGGCCCCGTCTCCCCTGCCTCTAGTGACTGCACGCCACTGATGTGTGTGTGTATCTATATATATATATATATATATATATATATATATATATATATATATATATATATATATATATATATATATATATATATATATATAAAATATGTGTGTATGTTACTCATCAGTTACTCAGTACTTGAGTAGTTTTTTCACAACATACTTTTTACTTTTACTCAAGTAAATATTTGGGTGACTACTCCTTACTTTTACTTGAGTAATAAATCTCTAAAGTAACAGTACTCTTACTTGAGTACAATTTCTGGCTACTCTACCCACCTCTGCACTAGAAGCACATCACACTAAGCATTCGTTGCAGGAACATACTAGCTTTGTTAGACCAGATCATAGATTGTATTGGACAATATAGTTTACATACCAAATGTACATTTCCATTTATTACAAGTAATAAAAAAACACAAATGCCTGAATTACCTAACAAGGAGGAAATTAGCAAATTTGGCGGCAGATGAAAAACTCTTCTCTGCCTTCAATCGTCTCCATCTTTCAAAGGCATCCCCAATTCAAATCCTTGTTTTGTTCCTGCCTTTGTCATCAATAAGTTGACAATCGTAACGACGGCTTTTAGATTTACCAAGGTCTGACATGTTTAGTAACTTTACCAGTGGTAGTACCTAGACGAAGAGGGCGGTGCGTAACTGGCAACCTGGATGTGACACACTCACAGACTTTCTAATTGGTCCAACGGTGGAGGGCAGGGCATCGAAATTAAAACAATAACAAGATTTTGGGGCTGTAAATCTAATTTTGAAATGAGCATATCCTGGCTGAACTACCGTTATTAGTTATACAGGTATTCGAAAAGAACATGATTTAATAATGCCTTTTGACATATCAGGGCCATTTAATGATGACTTGACATGAAATTATTACATATGGCTCCTTTAACTTTATTGATCCCCAGGGGAAAATGTTATTCACGTGGGAAATAAATTCAAGTGTTAGTGTCATCAACTACCTTTTTTTAATTTTTTTATCAACTTATCTAATGCTGTGCTAATAACTGGAATGCACATAATTAGATCCCATGGGTTAGTGCTGTTATTCTACAAGCTCATGGTATTATGTTAATGTTTACATTGGACACAGACAGTAAGAATCAATCTCTAACTTTAAATGGTCACTGAATGAAACCTCTGACAGAAGTATCTGTTGCTGTTTGTTTACAATGACTCAAACTCAAAGCTAAGCTACTGATAATGACTTGTTTATATTTACAGTAACCCCCTACCAACTCAGTTCTTCATTAAGTAATTTGCTACTAACATAATTTGACTCAGTTATTATGTCTTACTTTTACTTTGGCGTGTAAAATGTTCCCGCAAATTCTGCACTATATTGGATGTATTATTAGACCCTTGAGCCGCAACATTCTTTTGGCAGGTTTTGTCTTCCGTGACTCCCTGGTCATTGTACCTGAAATGTTCCCACACTGTCGAATTCCGCTTTTCTGAGTGGAAACAGGTCGCTGCTAATTTTTCATTAGTCAAAGCAACTCATTACAATGGTTCTATGTCATGTCTGTGATCATGTTTTGTTTAAGTTATGTACTGTTTGGTTTTTGGACTCTTTTTGGTTCCTGTTTTCACTCCATGGTTTTGTCACCATAGCAACCATTAGTTTCACCTGGTTCACATTTTCACTCACGCACCTGTTGTCAATCATGTCTTTGTTAATTAAGCCGATAGTTGCCAGGAAGTCAGCCTGGCGACATTAACTCTGTTACCTCCGCGACCCATGCTATCCATGAGATTCATGTTTACCATAGTTCATGCTTCATGCCATGCCACCGTAAGTGTGGCATGGCATGAAGCCATGCCCAAGTGCTAGTTTTTGTTTTCATTAGTCAAGTTGTATCTCCGCCTTGTGCGCGCTTTTGTTTGTTACTTTTTGAGTAATAGAATAAATAATGTCCTTACCTTCACGCCATGTCCGCTCCAACTTCTCTTGCATCTCGGGAAAACAAACCCCCCACAGTCCACGTCGTGACACTATGTGTCTGATCGGACTAATTTTGTATCCATTTTTAATGGATAGAAATATTTACTGCAATACAAGCTGTACGTTGACTATTCTAAAGTATATCCAAGTATTGTTTTTGTAATGCTGAAGACATGCATTCATATACAATAAAGCGTACATGACTTTTTCACATTTGTGCTAACAGTTTTACCTTCAACCCAAAGGAAGGAATCGATAATCCAGCTCTCGTCATCAATGATGATCTTGGTAAATGTTTCCTGCTGAGGTCCTTTAATATAACGGTGCATCGTCCTGATATGAAGGGTTGAATGTAACAAAATAAGATCAATAAATACATCTTTAAATAATTACTTAAATGTGTCACTATTAATTATGATTGGAATAAAAAACATGCATGTTATTAAATGTGTTATTAATGTATTTGATGTAATGTATATTTAATTATTTAATCATTTAATAAATTATATATTCCATTATTTATTGTTTAATCAATTAGTTCATGATTTTTTTTATTTATTTCATGATTTAATAATTTATTTAATTATTTCATGATCCTGTGTGGCATCCCTTCATGAATGTATTTTATATGTCAAACTCAGCTGTCAAAGTCAGTGGGTGCATCCTATCACCTGATTGGTTACCCTTCCACTTGTTTGTGGAACTTCGGCCAGAAAAGCAGAGGAGTACTTCAATCTTGATCGTGGTCTGTAAGTGCGGAAATGACACCGACAACTTCAGTACATTCTACAAATTCCAAATACTCTGCAAGGTCTAAAATATATACCACCGACTCCCAAAAAAGTGTGAGTATATCCTGCATAGCTGCCATTTTTCCAGGATTCCGGCCAGAGCCATCTTTGGACTAGATTCCTGTTAGCCCCGCCCACTGATCACCTCAGGGATCAATACTAGGACCAAAATTGTTCAATCTCTATATAAATGACATTTGTAAAGTTACAAAACATTTAAAGTTAGTATTATTTGCAGATGATACAACAGTGTTTTGTTCAGTAGAGAACACACAGAAGCTAATACAAATAATAAAAGAAATGAACAAATTAAAAATATGGTTTGACAAAAACAGACTACCTTTGAATCTCAGTAAAACTAAAATAATGCTATTTGGTAACAGTAGAAGAGAAAGTCAAAGACGGAATAGAAATTGAAAGAGTAAATGAAACCAAATTTCTAGGTATAATAATTGATGATAAATTGAACTGGAAATCTCATGTAAAAAAAATATTTATACAACATAAAGTAGCAAGAAAAACGTCAATAATGAATAAGGAAAAACATGTTCTGGACCAAAAATCACTCCATATTCTCTACTGCTTGCTAGTGTTACCATATCTGAGTTATTGTGTAGAAATATGGGGAAATAACTACAAAAGTACACTTCATTCATTAACGGTGTTACAAAAAAGATCAGTTAGAATAACACATAATGTTGGATATAGAGAACATACAAACCCTTTGTTCACTGAATCAAAAATACTGAAATTCCACAACATAGTGAATTTGCAAACAGCTAAAATTATACACAAAGCAAACTATAATCTGCTACCCAAGAATATACAACAATTCTTCTCAAAAAAAGAGGAGAAATATAATCTTAGAAATTTAAAACATTTGTAGGAACGTACAACATTTAAGACAGTATGTGGAACTAAATTATGGAATGGATTAAGCAAAGAAATCAAACGATGTACTAATATGATCCACTTCAAGAAACTCTTCAAACTTAAAGTGTTTACAAAGTACAAAGAAGAAGAACCATGATAAGCATTCTGAATTTATTTCATCCATCCATTCATTTTCAAGATAATCTTACTCATCTCACCATATGAAATATAACTTACTTCACCAATTATTATTTATTTATTTTTATTGTTATTACTTATGGAGTATATTGTGAATAAATTGAGAGCAGGAAGTGAACAAAAGTTTTATGTAAAGGAAAATAAGCTCTGCTTCTTCCTACTCCTTTTCGAACATGTTGAATAGAGAAACTGGAAATTGTGATGTATCATGTTGTATGCATGCATGTTCAAAATAAACTCAAAATTCAAATTCAAACTCAAACACGGACTTTGATGGCTGAGTTTGACAGGTAAATTAAGTCATGAAGCACCCACACACAGGTTTAATGAAATCCTTTAATGAATCATTAAATCATGAAATAATTAACTGAATCATAAAATAATTATCTAAATCAGAAAATAATAATGGCAACAATAAACAGTCAAACGATTAAACAGTTAATTAAATGATTAACTAATAGATCAAATATTGAAATTATTCAATTAAATGTTTAATTTAATACATGACACATTTAATGACACATATATTATGTATTTAATTAAAATCATCATGGATTATATACACACATAGTTATCGATTTAAATATGTATTTCTTTATTTAATTTTGTCCCATTTGACCCTGCATACTTGGAACCTTGTCTTTTATGAGTCTGTTTCATGAAACCTTTTGTCCTAAAACAGACCACGATCATTTGCCCAAACTCTACCAGCTGAGGCGGGTAGAGGGGCAGAACTTTGGCTTCAACCTGCGTAAAACCATGGACAGTCACAGCTTTGAAGTCACAGATGTGGCGTCTTGGAGCCCAGCTGAGCACAGCGGACTTAAAGAAGGGGATCGAGTGCTCGAGGTTAACGAGGAATTTGTGGTCAACGTGGACTTCTTCAGGGTTAGTGCTGACAAAATTCAAAACATTAATCGACTAAGTTGTTTTTCAAGATGAAAGTGTGGCATGATAACTTCAGAATCAGCTTTATTGGCCAATTACGTTTAACGCACAAGGAATTAGACTTGGTAGGCTGCGCTGTTTTTTTTAATCTAGATAATAAACATTAAAATCAACAAAAATGATCACCAAGTACCTAAGTAAATAATATGTGCAAGGCTACCAAACACCCGGAGGTGGGGCACGATGGCGAGCGCCTGGTGGCCTGTCCCCATGGGGCCCGGCCGGGCACAGCCCGAAGAGGCAACGTGGGTTCCCCCTCCAATGGGCTCACCACCCATAGCAGGGGTCATAGAGGTCGGGTGCGATGTGAGCTGGGCGGCAGCCGAAGGCAGGGCACTTGGCGGTCCGATCCTCGGCTACAGAAGCTAGCTCTTGGGACGTGGAACGTCACCTCGCTGGGGGGGAAGGAGCCTGAGCTAGTGCGCGAGGTGGAGAAGTTCCGACTAGACATAGTCGGACTCACTTCGACGCACAGCAAGGGCTCTGGAACCAGTTCTCTCGAGAGGGGCGGACTCTCTTCTACTCTGGCGTTGCCGGCAGTGAGAGGCGACGGGCTGGGGTGACAATTCTTGTTTCCCCCCGGCTCAGAGCCTGCATGTTGGAGTTCAACCCGGTGGACGAGAGGGTAGCTTCCCTCCGCCTTCGGGTGGGGGAACGGGTCCTGACTGTGGTTTGCGCTTACGCGCCAAACCGCAGCTCAGAGTACCCACCCTTTTTGGATTCACTCGAGGGAGTACTTGAGAGTGCTACCCCGGGTGATTCCCTCGTTCTACTGGGGGACTTCAATGCTCATGTTGGCAGCGACAGTGAAACCTGGAGAGGCGTGATTGGGAAGAATGGCTGCCCGGATCTGAACCCGAGCTGTGTTTTGTTATTGGACTTTTGTGCCCGTCACAGATTGTCCATAACAAACACCATGTTCAAATATAAGGGTGTCCATATGTGCACTTGGCACCAGGACACCCTAGGCCGCAGTTCCATGATCGACTTTCTAGTTGTGTCGTCGGATTTGCGGCCTCATGTTTTGGACACTCGGGTGAAGAGAGGGGCGGAGCTTTCTACCGATCACCACCTGGTGGTGAGTTGGCTGCGATGGTGGGGGAGGATGCCGAACAGACCTGGCAGGCCCAAACGCATTGTGAGGGTTTGCTGGGAACGTCTGGCAGAGTCTCCTGTCAGAGAGAGTTTCAATTCCCACCGCCGGAAGAACTTTGAACATGTCACGAGGGAGGTGCTGGACATTGAGCCCGAATGGACCATGTTCCGCACCTCTATTGTCGAGGCGGCTGATTGGAGCTGTGGGCGCAAGGTAGTTGGTGCCTGTCGTGGCGGTAATCCTAGAACCCGTTGGTGGACACCGGCGGTGAGGGATGCCGTCAAGCTGAAGGAGTCTTATCGGGTTCTTTTGGCTCATAGGACTCCTGAGGCAACGGACAGGTACCGACAGGCCAAGCGGTGTGCGGCTTCGGCGGTCGCGGAGGCAAAAACTCGGACATGGGAGGAGTTCGGGGAAGCCATGGAAAACGACTTCCGGACGACTTCGAAGCAAG
Source organism: Entelurus aequoreus (assembly GCF_033978785.1). Taxonomy (NCBI): domain Eukaryota; kingdom Metazoa; phylum Chordata; class Actinopteri; order Syngnathiformes; family Syngnathidae; genus Entelurus; species Entelurus aequoreus. The sequence continues at coordinate 41,514,132 of NC_084743.1, forward strand.
GCCCCGGGGGTGGATGAGATCCGCCCGGAGTTCCTTAAGGCTCTGGATGCTGTGGGGCTGTCTTGGTTGACAAGACTCTGCAGCATCGCGTGGACATCGGGGGCGGTACCTCTGGATTGGCAGACCGGGGTGGTGGTTCCTCTCTTTAAGAAGGGGAACCGGAGGGTGTGTTCTAACTATCGTGGGATCACACTCCTCAGCCTTCCCGGTAAGGTCTATTCAGGTGTGCTGGAGAGGAGGCTACGCCGGATAGTCGAACCTCGGATTCAGGAGGAACAGTGTGGTTTTCGTCCTGGTCGTGGAACTGTGGACCAGCTCTATACTCTCAGCAGGGTCCTTGAGGGTGCATGGGAGTTTGCCCAACCAGTCTACATGTGTTTTGTGGACTTGGAGAAGGCATTCGACCGTGTCCCTCGGGAAGTCCTGTGGGGAGTGCTCAGAGAGTATGGGGTATCGGACTGTCTGATTGTGGCGGTCCGCTCCCTGTATGATCAGTGCCAGAGTTTGGTCCGCATTGCCGGCAGTAAGTCGGACACGTTTCCAGTGAGAGTTGGACTCCGCCAAGGCTGCCCTTTGTCACCGATTCTGTTCATAACTTTTATGGACAGAATTTCTAGGCGCAGTCAAGGCGTTGAGGGGATCTGGTTTGGTGGCTGCAGGATTAGGTCTTTGCTTTTTGCAGATTATGTGGTCCTGATGGCTTCATCTGGCCAGGATCTTCAGCTCTCGCTGGATCGGTTCGCAGCTGAGTGTGAAGCGACTGGGATGAGAATCAGCACCTCCAAGTCCGAATCCATGGTTCTCGCACGGAAAAGGGTGGAGTGCCATCTCCGGGTTGCGGAGGAGACCCTTCCCCAAGTGGAGGAGTTCAAGTACCTCGGAGTCTTGTTCACGAGTGAGGGAAGAGTGGATCGTGAGATCGACAGGCGGATCGGTGCGGCGTCTTCAGTAATGCGGACGCTGTATCGATCCGTTGTGGTGAAGAAGGAGCTGAGCCGGAAGGCAAAGCTCTCAATTTACCCGTCGATCTACGTTCCCATCCTCACCTATGGTCATGAGCTTTGGGTTATGACCGAAAGGAGAAGATCACGGGTACAAGCGGCCGAAATGAGTTTCCTCCGCCGGGTGGCGGGGCTCTCCCTTAGAGATAGGGTGAGAAGCTCTACCATCCGGGGGGAGCTCAAAGTAAAGCCGCTGCTCCTCCACATCGAGAGGAGCCAGATGAGGTGGTTCGGGCATCTGGTCAGGATGCCACCCGAACGCCTCCCTAGGGAGGTGTTTAGGGCACGTCCGACCGGTAGTAGGCCACGGGGAAGACCCAGGACACGTTGGGAAGACTATGTCTCCCGGCTGGCCTGGGAACGCCTCGGGATCCCCCGGGAAGAGCTGGACGAAGTGGCTGGGGAGAGGGAAGTCTGGGCTTCCCTGCTTAAGCTGCTGTCCCCGCGACCCGACCTCGGATAAGCGGAAGAAGATGGATGGATGGATGGAGGCTAACAAACAATAGTGCAGTGTTGAATAGAGCAAAAGCAAAAATACATAAACGAATTGATAGAGTAACTAAGGCTGCTTCTACACTAAGGTTATACAGGGTATATCCCACCTAACCTTTTCCCTGTCCCCACACACACAGTGCCATTGTTTTACCGGTACTAAAAGTATTTCGGTACTTTTCTGTACTTTTCTAAATAAAGGGGACCACAAAAAATTTCATTACTGGCTTTATTTTAACAAAAAAATCTTAGGGTACATTAAACATATTGTAATATCTGTGATATTTGCATTAGTGTACTGTGTCTTTAAGGGTTTGGGGAACGCGCATGCGTGAGTGAGTTGGCGGAAAGCTTGAGTGTGTGTGAGCGTGAGTTGTGGCTAACAGCAGGTCGTGTATGTGTGTGCGTTACTTTTTTAACTACAACCAGTTACCGCTTGTTAATAAAGCGATTGAGCAGCGCATCCTCGTCTGTGTGACTCCTTCTCCACTGCGGGGCATTACATTGGTGTCAGAAGTGCTTCAATTTCAACCCGCTGCCGCCCGCATTGTGGAGAGAGGATGTTCGCCGACCGCAGCGCTCGAGTGAAGGTAGAGAGAGGAACTGGAGAGTGTGCGATTGACATGCCGGACGCAGTTTGCGTCGAGCACGGACGCCATGAAACCAGCGTTTCACGCCACATGGACAACAGTACCGCCATGACAGAGAGGCGTCATGACGCAGGAGCGCATGCGCCTCCGCCGAATGTAAACAAACATGAGTTTGTGTGCGAAGCATTGAGGACGCTGAAGTTTTCCGGGAAAGGAAGCTGGGAAGCTTATAAAATTCAGTTTGAGCTTGTGGCTAATAAAGCAGGCTGGACTGAGGAGGTGAGGGCAATATAGTTGGCTTTGTCACTGACGGAAGAAGCTGCGTCCTGTTTGCTCCTGCTGAACCCGGAAGAGAGACTTGATTACAGTGCGCTGGTTGCTGCACTGCAAAGGCGTTTTGGAGAGTTTGACTTGAGAGACTCTTTACGCTGTGAGTTTAAGCAACGTGTCAGACTACCGGGTGAGTCGCTTCGGTGCCTTGCTCATGGGATCGAGAGCCTGGGTCGGCGTGCGTATATCGGAATGCCGAACGCAATCCAAAACGAACTGATACGTGATCAATTCATCCAAGCACTTAAACCGGATGAACTGCGCTTGCGCGTCCAGCTCGCCCACCCCACTGCCCTGGCAGATGCACTCGAACTTGCTATGGAGAGAGAGATCGCCACTGGGGCAGCACTTGAGACATTTTCCCGCCCAGTTTCGGCTGCATCGTTTACGCAGGGAGCGGAACAAAGACCGGCGTGGGTGGAGGAACTTGTATGTGCGCTGCAGACCCGCCCAACACAGTATGAGGAAAAGAAGGACAGACGAGCGTGCACTGCTGTCTGCTGGGGGTGTGGACAACTTGGCCACCTGCTGCGGCGCTGTCCAAATAGGAAGGACCAGCAGGGAAACGGGAGAGGGTCCGTGTAGCCCGGACGACACGGACCCCTTTAGCCAGTTACCGGGAGCACCAGCCCTTGAGTGACGAGACTGTTGTGACTGTGGGCTGGACAGAAGTGGGGGACCCATGTCATGTTTTCGTGCATATTGGGGGCGTGGCCTGCACAGCCCTGGTGGATACTGGATCTTCAGCCACGATTGTGAGACCGGACGTTGTTCCAGCTGGAACCGTTTTAGAACCAAGTCTCACCAGATTAAAGACAGTGACTGGGGAAATAGCCCAGATGAAAGGCAGAGCGACGTTTATGTTCGTAATCGGAGGCTTGTCAGCGACATTTTCCGCTTGGGTGGCGGATGTGAGCGACCCCTGTATACTTGGTCGAGACTTTTTGAAAGCCACAAGATGTGTAATAGACCTGGGGTCTGCGGTGCTCGTTTTGCCGAGTGGCCAGCGAGTAAAGCTGACCGCTCCCACTGAACGGACTGTGGCTGTCTCCATCAACACCGCAGTCTCCAGTCCGATAACCTGGGAAGAGGCTGTCAGGCCCCCCATAGAGAGGGATGAGGCAATGAGGGAGTTCGCAGCCAAGAGGACACCATCCACCATGCAGCAGCCATCGGTAATGAGGGCAGAGTCCACTCGCCCTGAAGAATCAAGTCCAAAGTGGGGGGCGACGTCATCCGGGCCGTCCACAACAGTAGCGCTAAACCAACAACGGCAAAGGGAGGACCGGACAGTAGCGGTCCGCTCCATCTGGGAAAAGAACTGCGTCAGCCTCGAAGGGGAGCAGCGCGAGCAGCTGTGGCACGTACTGGGGGACTTTAAGGACATTTTCGCCCTCAATGAAAATGAGGTGGGTCTCACCCATCTGGTTGAACACCACATCGACACTGGGGATGCGCAGCCAGTCAAGGTGGCCCCCGTCGCCTTCCCATGATCCGGCAGGAGGCGGCTGATAGAGAGGTCCACGCCATGCTCGAGACGGGAATCATAGAACCCTCTGACAGTCCGTGGGCGTCTGCCGTGGTCATGGTTCCCAGGAAGAACAGCACAAGGCCGCGGTTCTGTGTGGATTACAGGCCGCTGAATAAGGTGACAAAAAAGGATTGTTACCCACTCCTGCGGGTCGATGAGACGTTGGACCTGGTCTCGGGGTCCTCGTGGTTCTCGTCGCTCGACCTGCGTAGTGGATACTGGCAGGTCCCACTCACCCCTGAGTCACGACAGAAGACAGCGTTCTGCACCACCAGGGGCCACTGGCAATTCAAGGTCATGAGCTTTGGGCTCTGCAACGCACCAGGGACATTTGAGCGACTGATGGACAGTGCTCGCTAATATCCCCAGGCAAGAGTGCTTGGTCTACTTGGACGATGTCCTCGTCCATGGACGGTCCTTTCAGTCAGCCCTTGATTCCTTGAGGCTGGTGCTGGAAAGGATTGCGGCAGCTGGACTGAAACTACACCCAGAGAAGTGCCATTTCATGCGGCGTGAGGTGGAGTTTCTGGGCCACAAGGTGGATGGGAGCGGCATCAGCACGCTGGAGGAGAAGATCAGCGCTATCAGAGACTGGCCAATTCCGAAGGACCAGAAGCAGCTAAAAAGCTTCTTGGGACTTGCCTCATATTATCGGCGTTTTGTAAAGGGATCTTCCTGCAGTGGCGCACCGTTGTTTAGCCTCCTTCAGAACGATCAGATGTTCGTGTGGACGCCGGACTGTCACGAGGCATTTTCTGGCCTCAAGAAGGCCCTCAAGAATGCTCCTGTCCTCACTACTCCAGACCCAGCTAAACCTTTTGTGCTGGATACGGACGCCAGTAATGTTGGTATGGGCGCGGTGCTGTCGCAGGTGGGCCCAGAAGGTGAACGGGTGGTGGCTTACTTCAGCCGCACCTTCAACAAGAGTGAGCGGCGGTACTGTGTGACCAGACGTGAACTGTTAGCTGTTGTGTTGGCTGTACGCCATTTCAAGTACTACTTGTGTGGCGTGTCCTTCACCATCAGAATGGCTGATGTCGTTTCGTGAACCAGAGGGTCAGGTGGCGCGATGGCTGGAGGAGCTGCAGTCTTTCCACTTTAGTGTGTGTCATCGTGCTGGCACGCAGTACGCCAATGCAGACGCTCTCTCTCGGCGGCCGTGTGCTATTGATGGCTGTAGCTACTGTGACCGGCGAGACGTCAGAGAGAAGGAGCTGCGCGGAGATGAGACCGCTGACGGGCCTTCATGCTGCACCTTGGAGACTGTGGACGCTGCAGAATGGGCGGCCAGGCAAGGGGAAGACAGCGATCTCAAACCAGTGCGGCAATGGGTCCAGAGTGGTAGAAGACCACCCTGGGACGGCGTGTTGGGGCTGTCAGTCGGCACCAAGGGCCTGTGGAGTAAGTTTGCTGTGCTGCGCATCAGGGACGACGTACTGCAGCGTGCGTGGAAGGAGCCGGCCACCGGGGAGGAGAGATGGCAGGTGGTGGTACCGAAGACTCTGAGGGACGCAGTGCTGAAGGCGTGTCATAGGGGCACGGGCTCAGGGCATTTTGGCAGCACAAAGACGCTCCGTCGGTTGCGCCAAGGGTTCTACTGGGGTCAGCACCGGCGGGACGTGGAGGACTTCTGTCGGCGCTGTGATGTGTGCGCAGCCTACAAGGGACCCCAGGACCGGTCACACGCACCGCTTCAGCAGCAAGGGGTTGGAGCACCCATGGAGAGGGTAGCTGTGGACATTATGGGCCCTTTTCCCGTAACAGACAGAGGAAACAAGTATGTGCTTTGCGCGATGGATTATTTTACTAAGTGGCCGGAGGCGTACGCACTGCCGGACCAAGAAGCGGAGACAGTGGCTGATGCCTTACTGGAGGGCATGTTCCGTCGCTTTGGAACTGCAGATATCCTCCACAGCGACCAGGGCAGGAATTTTGAATCCAGGGTTTTTGCTGCCCTGTGTGAAAGACTGGACATGCAAAAGACACGCACGACTCCCTTGCATCCGCAAAGTGATGGACTAGTGGAGCGGTTTAACCGCACCATGCAGCAGCAGCTAGCCATCCTCACCGCCAACCATCAGCATGACTGGGACCGGCATATTCCACTAGTGCTGATGGCATACCGTTCCGCGGTTCAAAGTTCCACAAGCTGCACCCCTGCCCTGCTGATGTTGGGTCGGGAGATCCGGACACCTGCTGAGTTGGCGTTCGGGAGACCACCAGGCAGTACCGAGGATCGGCCGGGACTGGAGTACGCTCGGAAGTTGCAGGATCGGATGGAAGCGGCACATTCCTTCGCACGAGACCAGTTGGGGAAGGCTGGTTTGAGGCAAAAGAGGAACCATGACGTGCGGAGCAAGGGCCGGGACTTTACGCCTGACGAGCTGGTCTGGGTGTACACGCCCAAAAGGAAAAAAGGACGTTTCCCCAAGTTGGACAGTCATTGGGACGGTCCGTGTAGGGTGCTTGAGAGGGTGGGAGAAGTAGTCTATAGAGTAGCAGTGCCCCCTAAGGGCCGAAAGGTTGTCATGCATAGAGACCGTTTGGCACCCTACAGGGGCAGAGAAGTTCCCCAGTTTGAGACGGCGCCTGCCTCACCAGATGGCAATGGACAGTTAGTGGATCAAGGTTCCCCATGTTCCACCATTGTTGTCCCTGTTCAGCCGCTAGCGCCACGTGTTGATGGACCTGAGTCAGAACAGGGCCGGCCACAAAGACAGAGGCGTAGACCGCCGAGGTTCAGGGATTTTCTTGTTGACCCCTCGGGGCGAGGGGCTTCATAAAGGGGGAGGCAGTGTAATATCTGTGATATTTGCATTAGTGTACTGTGTCTTTAAGGGTTTGGGGAACGCGCATGCGCGAGTGAGTTGGCGGAAAGCTTGAGTGTGTGTGAGCGTGAGTTGTGGCTAACAGCAGCTCGTGTATGTGTGTGCGTTACTTTTTGGACTACAAACAGTTACCGCTTGTTAATAAAGCGATTGAGCAGCGCATCCTCATCTGTGTGACTCTTTCTCCACTGCGGGGCATTACAATATGTTTATTATTGCAATTTTGTCCTTAATTAAAATAGTGAACATACAAGACCACTTGTCTTTTAGTAGTAAGTAAGTAAACAAAGGCTTCTAATTTAGCTGCTGACATATGCAGTAACACATCGTGTAATTTATCATTCTATTATTTTGTCAAAATTATTAAGGACAAGTGGTAGAAAATTAATTATTAATCTACTTGTTCATTTACTGTTAATATCTGCTTACTTTCTCTTTCAACATGTTCTATCTACACTTCTGTTCAAATGTAATAATCACTTATTCTTCTGTTGTTTGGATACTTTACATTAGTTTTGGATGATACCACAAATTTGGGTATCAATCCGATACCAAGTAGTTACAGGATCATACATTGGTCATATTCAAAGTTCTCATGTGTCCAGGGACATATTTCCTGAGTTTATAAACATAATATAACTAAAATAAAAACCGAAGAAGATTTTGTGATGTTAAAAAATATCGATGTAATCAAAGTAGTATCGACTAGATACACTATTGTATGTGGTATCATTACAGTGGACGTTAGGTATAGATCCACCAATGGCGTTTGTTTACATTGTAGCGTCCCGGAAGAATTGGTGCTGCAGGGAATTCTGGGAATTTGTTCTGTAGTGTTTATGTTGGGTTGCGGTGCAAATATTCCTCCAAAATGTGTTTGTCGTTGTTGTTTAGTTTGGTTTCACAAAATGGCACATATTCATGACAGTGTTGGCGTTGTTCATACTGCCATCCTTAGTGTGACATGTATGGCTGTTGAGTAAGAATGCCCTTTCATTCGCTGGCGTGCAGTGTGAACAAAGTCAAGATGGTTCTGTCGTCAGTCCATCATAGGGCACAAAATAATCATGATTAGATTTTGTTAATTGTGGATAATATTACCCGTGATGTACCTGTCATGCATAACGGATCAAACGCGCCTCAAATTTAACAGCAACAAGTGTGAATTTTCTTAACTTCGGGCCCGAAGTATGTGGACCCCGACTTAAACAAGTTGATAAACTTATTCGGGTGTTACCATGCCAAACTCTAGTCGCAGCTCCATGCCAAGCTCCAGTCGCAGCTCCACGCCAAGTGCCGCCTGCTGCACCACGCCAAGCGCCGCCTGCTGCACCACGCCAAGCGCTGTCTGCTGCACCACGCAAAGCGCCGTCTGCTGCACCACGCCAAGCGTCGTCTGCTGCACCCACGCCTGCCTCGTCGTCTGCAGTTTCCACGCCTGCCACGCCGACGACGCGCCCTGCTTCCAGGCCTGCCACGCCGACGACGCGCCCACCTCCCTGTCGGCCACGGATGTGGCCGTTCCCTGGTCGCCCGCCTAGCCAAGTGCACCCACTTCCCCGTCGGCCACGGGTCGCCAAGTGCAGCGGCGTTGACACGGGGCTTAGGCTAAATAATAATTTGTTTAAGGAGTCATCCGGCTTAATGTAAACAGGGCCTAAGATGAAGTCGTCGATTGATTGTTTTAATATAAACTCTGAAGCTTGATAAGAGATTTACTTGTTCTCACTACCTTGCGCTTAAGTCTGCGGTTTCACTATCTCGCAGATTTTTATTAATTATTATTATAATAAAAATATACAAAAACCTCATGTTTTCTTATATTCATTGATACATTCTTATACCATTACACCATGAGAAACTGACGTACCACAAGGAGAAGTTTTCCTTTATATTTTATAAAAATGCCGTAGCAGGAAAGGACTAAGAATAGTTTGCTGTAAAATTTCACATAAAACGCCCTGTCATTTATTATTTGCCGTTTTACAAGCTATTTTTGGTTGTAAATGCGTGTCTCACATATTTGCAGTGGCACGTCTTATGGTACATATATACCAAGGCAAGGCGCAGCAGCATACATGCATACATAGATAAAAAGGTTTCATAAGATGTGAATGATTATTAATTTGTTTGATTAATCGTATAAAACACACTTTCCAAAGTCAATTAGATTTTTTGGGGGGGAAAATTGCTGAAATAAACAAGGAATTTTCTATTGACCTTTATTTTTTCTTCTTGTAAATGCACATAATATTGAATTGTACTTTTACCATGGTAACATTGATATATATTGCTTGTATTTAAAAAAAACAACAAAAAAAAACAGTGTGACATGAACCAAGTAAGATATAACTAACATAATAAAGAACCTTTGAAGTCTTAACCAAAATAAACAAAAAGACTGATAAATACGTGACAAAATATTTCACAATTTAACACAAAAAAATTAGTTTGAAGAGGTATTCATTGGAGAAGGGTTGTTTGATTTTTGGACATACTACTCGTTAGTATTAACAGACAAACTATAGATGCTAATATGTCCTCACATGTGTTTGAATAAAACATTTCTTATACAAGTCAAACATATAGGATGGCGTTAGCTACCAAAGTAGACTTTTACCTTTTTCAGCTTGTTTCTGCTTTTAAACATGAAGGATGCTTTCTGATAATGTGCTGCATCATTAATGCTGTCATGTTGTGAAATGCCAGCTTTTTCACAGTGCAAACATTTCACCACAATGTCTGTCCTTTTCACTTTTGATCGGGAAACCTTTTCTCGTCTTCTCTCTTGTCCACTTTATCATTATTTTTCTTTGAGTCATCTCAGCGCGAGCTACATCACCAATAGGTACACCGCTCTCATGTGCGCTATTGGAGCAGTCTTGTGCTTATTTTACTGATTAAACGAATCATCGAAGCAACAAAATACAAATAGATGCATTTTTCTAATCGATTTACTGGATTAATCATTGCAGTGTATTTAATGTTGCAAAAGGTGAGAATGGGGGTAAATGTAGGACTGGGAAAAGTTTGTGAACCACTGATGTAGACAGTAATTGTGGCTGCAACTTTCGATTATTTTACTAATCAAGTAATTTGTTAGTTTAGTCGATTAATCAAGTAATCGGACTAAACACACTTGATTAGCTGGATGTGTATATTTTTTTCTGCTTGCCAAAACTGAATTAATTCTTTTTATCTTATAAATGTACATCATTAGCAGTGAAAATGCAAAGTTAACATGAGTATATTGAAACAAAGAAAAAGAAAAGCTCCTGTCCGTCGCAACACAGATCCCAGCACCCACACTCCACCGTTCTGTGTGCTCTATCCCAGCAGAAACAATGTCTCCGTATTCTCCATATTAAGTTCCAGGCTCTCCATGAGGTCTTGATTTGATCCATTTTTATTTGTTAATCAAAGCAACAGAATATAAGGCAAAGCTTTTTTTTAATCAAATTAATCGATTAATCAAAGCAGCCTTAAAGGCCTACTGAAATGAATTTTTTTTATTTAAACGGGAATAGCAGATCCATTCTATGTGTCATACTTGATCATTTCGCGATATTGTCATATTTTTGCTGAAAGGATTTAGTAGAGAAAATCGACGATAAAGTTCGCAACTTTTGCTCGCTGATAAAAAAAGCCTTGCCTGTACCGGAAGTAGCGTGACGTCACAAGCGGTAGTGCTGCTCACAATTCCCCGTTGTTTACAATGGAGCGAGAGAGATTCGGACCGAGAAAGTGACGATTACCCCATTAATTTGAGCGAGGATGAAAGATTCGTAGATGAGGAACGTTACAGTGAAGGACTTGAGAGGCAGTGATGGATGTATCTTTTTTCGCTCTGACCGTAACTTAGGTACAAGCTGGCTCATTGGATTCCACACTCTCTCCTTTTTCTATTGTGTATCACAGATTTGTATTTTAAACCATCTCAGATACTATATCCTCTTGAAAATGAGAGTCGAGAACGCGAAATGGACATTCACAGTGACTGAACATGTAAATACACGATTAATAATTCAGCTTTGCGAAGCTAAAAAAATAGAAGCTAACCTAGCTACGTAGCCAACGTGATAGCAGCAGTCTCAAATGCAGATAGAAACTAAATAAAAAAAAAACCTGACTGGATGGATAGACAGAAGATCAATAATACTATTAAACCATGAACATGTAAATACACGATTAATAATATTCCGCTTGGCGAAGCTAAAAAAAACAGAAGCTAACCTAGCAACGTAGCCAACGCGATAGCGCCAGTCTCAAATGCAGATAGAAACTAAATTAAAAAAAACCCTGACTGGATGGATAGACAGAAGATCAATAATACTATTAAACCATGAACATGTAAATACACGATTAATAATATTCCGCTTGGCGAAGCTAAAAAAACAGAAGCTAACCTAGCTGCGTAGCTAACTTAGATGCGGCGGCGGGCGTTGTACGCTTTTGACGACACCCCGGCCGGCATCAGAGTCGGCAAGAAACATATATTTCCCCAAAGTTACGTACGTCACATGCACATATCGACACGCACGTACGGGCAATCGATCAAATGTTTGGAAGCCAAAGCTAGACTCACCGTAGTGTAGTCCGCCGCTCCACCGGCTCCAACTTTCTTATTTGCAGTCTCCATTGTCCATTAAACAAATTGCTCAATCGCTTTATTAACAAGCGGTAACTGGTTGTAGTTCAAAAAGTAACGCACACACATACACGAGCTGCTGTTAGCCAAAAGTCACGCTCACACACACTCAAGTTCTCCGCCAACTCACTCGCGCATGCGCAATCCCCAAACCCTTAAAGACACAGTACACTAATGCAAATATCACGGATATTACAGTATTGTACTTAGCCGCTAAGACACCGATCGATCCCACCTACAACGTTCTTCTTTGCAGTCTCCATTGTTCATTAAACAAATTGCAAAAGATTCACCAACACAGATGTCCAGAATACTGTGGAATTTTGTCAAAGAAAACAAGAGGCTTTTCTATCGGGTCCGGTGGGGTCCAACCACTTCCGTTGCTTTTGTGACGTCACGCGCATAAATCATATCCAAAGGAGTTTTTCAACCGGAAGTGTGGCAGGAATTTTAAAATTGCACTTTATAAGTTAACCCGACCGTATTGGCATGTGTTGCAATGTTAAGATTTCATCATTGATATATAAACTATCAGACTGCGTGGTTGGTAGTAGTGGCTTTCAGTAGGCCTTTAACAGTAATGACATGTAATGAGTGACTTTATCCGACAGGTTGCAAGGAAGATCCAGTCATGTGGCTTACATTTGGTTCTACTGGTGCTGAGGAGAAATGACTACGATCAGGTACTACATGATAGCAGACAGATCATTTGCACTTCATTTCACATGGCTCAAAAGTACAGACCTTCATTTTCATTGACGTGTTATACATTTTCGATCATGCATACTGTTTGAGTCCACTTCTACATGTTCTAATCGTATTCAACAATTATATCTAACCTACTTACAGTTTACAACCTTGTCAAATGATATGACATCATGTGTTAATCTCAAAGAGTATTATTTGTTCAACACATAAACCTTAAATTTAGGTCGGGCTGATTAGAAACAAAAGTACTAACCAAATATACAGCATAATAAGAGACTCTTAAATAACTGATGAGAAATAAATTTACATTTATGTAGTGCTAAAATAAATGAACTAAATAGTAAAGAATATTTTTCTTAACTAAACCTTCAATAAAATTAAAGTGCAAATGAATATGCAGCTTAACCAATTTTGTCTTATTTTTTGCGCTTAACAAACTTCCTTATGAATTTGAGCGCCAGAGTCCTTATGTTTGAGATTGTCATTACTGCCACAAGTGGTGGTAACGTGTATTGCAACTGAGTACCTATGCGGACCACAGCGAAGTAGTACAAATATTTTTGGTGGCTCTTAACAACACTGCTGTAGGGCACCTCACAAAAGTGAGTATACCCTTCACCTTCCTGCATGTATCTAATATATATTTTGATGGGAAATCAGGGGGAAAAAAACTCCCTTTGATACAATGTAAAGTAGTTGGTATTTATAGCTTGTACTGTATGACAATGTAAATTTACTTACACACATTTTTAAGGGGATGTGAGCTTGCAAACAGTTTTGGATGCCTCTTTTTTTTAACAGTGGACAATTTGTGATGTAACAGTTTGACGGACGTACTTATGTGGGAATTCTAGTGCATGCTCTCTGCCAGGACTCTTCTCTCTGCTCTGCTCTTTTGGGCCGAGGCTGTAGCGTAGAGCAGGGGGTATTCAACTAGATTGTTTTGAGGGCCACTTTTCAAAAAAATCTAAAGGCCAGGGGGGCAGACTTCTACCTCCACTATTATTATTATTATTATTATTTTTATTAATATTACTTTGATGTTTTTTTTTGTGGTGTGCAATATGGATGTTAGTGGGTTTTTTGTTGTTGTGTTTTATCTTGTATTTATACATATTAGTTTTTATGACTATTTTTTTGTTTTTCGTTACGCTTTACTTCTGTTACTGTATGTAAAAACATCAATCAATCAATCAAAGTTTATTTATATAACCCTTAATCACAAGTGTCTGAAAGGGCCACACAAACAGGTTTTGGCTAAATTGATCTGCCGCATTGCGGCAATCGTTAAACTAGAAGCTGCATATGGGATACGTCAGGGCGACACTGTGAGCAGGGGTCCGTCAGCGGTGGAAACTGACACTTTGACTAGAATGCAAACGTAAAGGGTCTGCCGCCACAGCAGCGCCATTACGCATCCAGTGGAAATCCAGGTTGTGAGAGATAACATCAAATTTAACTCAACTGTTTTCCATTCACACCTGAGACATTGTAACAATAAACAAGTCACATGACTCTGGAGAAAATGTTTTACTTCGGCTGTATTTACTTTTGTTCCAAGTAGTTAAGACAAATGTATGTGTTAATTTATTATGATGAGGCGGTACATTTACACTGTTGTACAAGCTGTACACTGACTACTTTACATTTGATCAAAGTGCCGTTTCTTCAATGTTGTCCCATTAACATAATGAAATATTTGCAGAAATGGGACGAGTGTACTCACGTTTGTTAGGTAAAAAATGGTCTTTCTCCGCATGCGCCAATCCCTGTGGGGGAATAATGGCGCATGTTTAAAGTAAATGGATGGACAAACAACACACCTGTTGAATAAGTGGTGGAACAATCTCGATATAACTACAATCTTTCAGGATGACAAATTTCCTTTGGGTCAAAACATTTAAAACTGCTGTATTTCATCACAATAACTTCATTTCTGTATTCAAGTTTGAATTCAAACATATTTAAATAATATGTCTGTATTTTGCTAGTGATATGTAAAAACAACAATAACGATTGGAGAAGTCGTCTGCCTAATAAAATATTAGGTCAACATATCACACATATGTCAAACTCAAGGCCCGGGGGCCAGATCGTTGTATGTGGCCCGCGAAAGCCTGGAAATAATTTGCATCAATAAAGTACTTTATCTTTTCTTACTAAACATATTTGTTCTTTCACTTTTGACAGAAACATTGCATGTACTGCACTCAATTTCATGTCTTTTAAACTTCAGAATTACCTGACTATGCAAAAAACATGTTAACACAGGGGTGTCCAAAGTGCGGCCCACAGCTTACATTTTTTTGGCCTGCAGCATCATTTGGGATTTAAAACAACAGTAAGAATAATTTTTAATTTTTTTTTAAAGAAAGCTAAAACTTGTGATGTAATGAGAAAAAAGCTGACAATTTAAGATTAGTAACTCAGGTGTTTCCACCGAGGGTCGCACACTGAATGGATTGATAGATTTTTTTGTAAAAAAAAAAAATAATAATAATTTTTAAAAAGGATAATAAGTTACAAACATGCAAATATTTAAAAACAAAAGTTAGGGTCAGCTTTGTGTTATTGTTAGTTATCAGTATCAAAATGTTCAGCTTTTTCTCATTACGTTATGTCTTTTTGCTCATTTGGTTTTTTTTCACTCTTGTTTTTTTTTACCCCAGTAATAATAAATAACAACACACTTTGTCACCTATAACAGTGGTCCCCAACCTTTTTGTCAACGCTTGTAAATTTGTCCCACGGACCGGGGGCGAGGGTGTTTTTATATTTTTATTTTATTTTTTATTTTATTTTTTGTCATAAAAAAATACAATCATGTGTGCTTACGGACTGTATCCCTGCAGACTGTATTGGTCTATATTGATATATAATGTAGGAACCAGAAATATTAATAACAGAAACAAACAACCCTTTTGTGTGAATGAGTGTGAATGATTGCATGAATATGCAATGTCTGTTCTTTGTAATTTTTTTTTACAAAATAAAAATATATCAAAATAGCCCCCGCCAACACTTGGAATTTTTAGTATGGAAAGTTTTCCTTGGTGAAAAATGTTGGACTTTTTTTAAACATTTTTTGTTAGAATAAAATAATAAAATGCTTGTTCCTCTGGCTTATAATTTCAAAAGCAAGTACGTTATCCATCAATTTGTATGTAAAAAAATAAATAAATCAAATGCATAGGGAATTGTGTAATAATATCATGAGAAGATTATACATTACAAAGTGTATACAGTATATATTCACTGTAGTTTGCATGTTCTCCCCATGACTGCGTGGGTTCCCTCCGGGTACTACGGCTTACTCCCACCTCCAAAGACATGCACCTGGGGATAGGTTGATTGGCATCACTAAATTGTCCCTAGTGTGTGAATGTGAGTGTGAATGTTGTCTATCTGTGTTGGCCCTGCGATGAGGTGGCGACTTGTCCAGAGTTTATCCCGCTTTCTGCCCGAGTGCAGCTGGGATAGGCTCCAGCACCTCCCACGACCCAGAGAGGAACAAGCGGTAGAAAATTGATGGACTACTGTTTGTTCTTTGCAGGCAGTGTGTATGGGTGTAGACCTACAGAAGTTAGCTACAGCCTCCAAGGGTGGTCCTTGCTCTCGGCCCAGATTGTGTCACATCAGCCAAAGCCCACAATGCGGACTGGGGATGGCCCTGACCTCCGTGGAAGGTACCAGTCTGATGTGCAAGACATGAGCGATAGTCTTGTTCGTATTTGTGCAAAGTGCAAAACTTTTGAATGTTTTTGAAAACAGCAGGCCAACATCACCATGACGACCATAATTGCCAACCTTGAGACCTCCGAATTCGGGAGATAAGTTATATAAGCCGCACCAGTATATAAGCCACACCCACTAAATTTTGGAAGAAAATTTTTTTTTTTCATATATTAGCCGCACCAAACTATAAACCGCAGATATATACCAGTATGTTGTGACATTACATAGTTACACAGAAAGATTTTGGAAATGTTTATTTACATACCTTAATTCTTTCCAAACGGTGCCTGTAACACGGCAGTAAAACGGATGATTAAACAAAACAGAAAAGTAATTGATGTCTTCATTATTTCTTTATGAAATAAATACTTTTTTTTCCTTTTTTAATCAATCAATCAATCAATCAATCAATGTTTATTTATATAGCCCTAAATCACAAGTGTTTCAAAGGGCTGCACAAGCCACAACGACATCCTCGGTACAGAGCCCACATAAGGGCAAGTTAATCAAGTTCAAGATGTCTATCAGGATTCTTCTTCCTTGTCAACACTTTTAGTTTCAACACTTTCTTAATTAAAGTGGATCATTTTAGTACATTGTTTGATTTCTTTGCTTAATCCATTCTAAAATGATGCCGTTAGCGAAGAAAAAAATCATAGATTAGCCCCATCATTGTATAAACCGCAGAGTTCAAAGCTTGGGAAAAAAGTAGCGGCTTATAGTCAGGAAAATGTCGTACATTTAAAACACCTTCTTGTGGTCTACGTAACATGTAATGGTGCTTCTTTGGTCAAAATGTTGCATAGATTGTGAAAGGGACAAGTGGTAGAAAATGGATGGATGTTTTACAGACCATCTTCAAACCACTTTCTGACCATCTCTTCATGATGCACCGCTTTGTGGGCGGTCTTATTTATGTGCCTTCACGTCAATTGCTTGTCGTTTTTAGCGCTTCCATCGCGAGTCTACTGACCGATTAAGTTTGAACTACTGTATACGCTACTTTGTATTAGAAATGGCTACAGGGGAGGATGCATGTGCACGTACTAGTCAGTCTGCCACAAGAGAATAGAGAAAAAGAAGGAGCTTATTGACCACAACTTTGGCCTACAACTAAATGAAAATGGCAGACTTGGGCAAAGACCTTCGAGTAAACTATTACCATATATGGAGAAAACCGCTGATGTAACTAAGGCAAAACACGTCACTAAAGTCTCACATTTCCAACGGCTCATTTGGAGCAAGTTTGGAAAAAGGCAAGAAAGACTATAAAAATGGGACCCGTTTCCCTCCCTGCTTGGCACTCAGCATCAAGGGTTGGAGTTGGGGGTTAAATCACCAAAATGATTCCCGGGCGCGGCGCCGCTGCTGCCCACTGCTCCCCAAGGGGATGGGTCAAATGCAGAGGACAAATTTCACCACATCTAGTGTGTGTGTGACAATCATTGGTACTTTAATCTTTAATCTTTAATGTTATAAATATCTCCGCCATGCCTCCATGGTTTAATTTCAAATTTTTTGGACTTATGTGGCGTAAGTATTTTCCGAAGATGTGTTTTGCGTGTATGTGTATAACCCTGCAGAGTGAAAAGTTGGCTTTGCATAACACGACCCCCTTAAAAGGCTTTCTGATTGGCAACCAGCGACAGGTCATGTGTGTCTTCTGATTGCTAATCAAGGACAGGTGAGGGAGCCAGCGCTCAGAACAGAGGAGAAGGGGTGGAAAATAAAGGCAAACGGGAAGCGGAAACAAAAATAAGAGTGCTTGATGGGAACTGATACTGAAACTAAGGAAACCTTAAACAAGTCCAAGACAGTTATGCAAGATCATGACAGTGATTCTATGATAAATATGCAGTGATGGAAATATGCTGCAGATTTTGTTTATCCCTTTATAAAGACATGAACAGACCAGTATTGTATGTTAGGTTTATTTTAACAGAGATTGACATCCATCTATGCTTTATAACACCTGTCCTTATTAAGGTCACAAGTTATATAGAGCCTATCCCAGATTTTCCTCCATGGAGATGCCTGTAGTGGATTGTCCGAAGCTTAAACAGGCAACAAAAGTAGTTTAGTACAACAAATTTATTTACCCATTATCAGAAGTGCAGGTTGAATTGAGTTGGCCATGCAGACAGACCACATGTCACTCCGGAGCAAACAAGACACACACAAGCCAAAATCACTGTCGAGTTCCGGTCTTCTGCCATTTTTTATATGTCTTTTGTGCGTCATCGTTCCTTATAGAGTGCGTCAATGTCTTTTATCTTTTCCCTATCTGTTCCATAACAACTCGAATCCTTTAGACAGTCAACACATTCTGTAGACAGGTTGGCACGACTTAACATTCACTTTTGTCCCACTGGCATAGAATAGGAAAGAAATCAAATGAGCGTACATTCCCATTAGACATGCAATATAGGTCAACGGTCAGAAATTCTACTACATACCCGCCTTCCAGGGTCTTAAGACCCTGGACCAAAACAATTTCTGATGTAGACCACTAAGTTAACCACAGATAGAGGCAAAAACCTCAATGTTTTTATACAAGGCAAAAATTCCGTCTATGACCCTCCTTCAGAGCGATCGCTGTTACCAGCCTGCAGTAAAACCATCTCACAGAACACAATTAGTGGCCTACCCTTTGATTTAGTAAAGGAATAACAAATACTTTGATCATGAACATCATTGAACATAAATAGATGAATGTATATAGACTTATGACTGTAAGACATTTGCAAAAATATTTTTCCCGGCATTTGCAATGAATGTAGTTACCAATATTGTTAATTATCAATTGATTTTGAACACACAACTGAATTTCGTATGAGTCCATGTTCGATTAGAGCTCGTACAGATGGCTCGGTGGTGCCTCAGGCTGGTGGCCTGCCGACACCTCGTTGGGCTTTCGGCTGCCCTGGTGAAGAAAGAGATCCACTCAAACAGTCTGTCTCTGTCTCTTCCTGGGGTGTGGTTCAGTCCATTGGGCAGACTGTGCAATGGCATGTCCGTGCTGGCCGAAATTAGGGAAAAGCTGAGAAAAAGTTGGAGCTGTGGGGGCTTTGGGGAAAGCTGGGGCAGAGTATGGGGCGTGGTGCTTTGGTCCAGGCCCTCGGCTTGCTTCAGGGCCTCCTTCCACAGCTGCTGGAATCCCGACGGACACATATTGGCTGGCAACCTTAGTCGTTCTCGTCATCGCTGGCAAGGTGTTGTCTCTTCTCTCGGTTCCTTCCAGTCAGGTATCGGGTGTTGGTCCTGGATCGGCTTTGACCGTGCCCCTCTTAGCGAGTGCAAGGGAATCTGGAGTGGCTGCTTTCATCCTCAAATCTACACAGAGGAACTGGCACACAAATTCTACCTTTTGCAAACTTACCATTTTGGTCTCATGGTCTTTCCACCTTCCTAGGAAGCTGCTGGTCCTGAGAAGTGCTGATCTTGTGACTGAAGAAGATTAACCTGTTTTCTCAAAATAGGTGCCGTTGTTTGACCTAATCTTTTTGGGGAAACCATGTCGGGATATTAGATCATTCACAAAACATTTAATTACTGAATTGGCACCCTCCTTTGAGGTTGGGGTTGCTTTCGCCAACCACTGCAATTGTCAATCTAAATCATTACGTTCCTTTATCCTTGTACCGGATTGATCATATCGATTAAATAAAACCTCAACACGCTCAAACTTGACCCAATCCAAACTCACCTCCCCCCTCTGTCCCTCTCACAGGGACAGTGTTAGTCGTAGTAATAGTAATAGTAGTAGTAGTATTAGTAGTTTCAGAAACATCCAAGAAAAAGAAAAGGCAGCTGATAGTCAAGTGCAGCAAGAACAGAGGCGGAGGACAGGTCATGTTTGAGGTCACTGTTCGCTTTTGCAATAGTACTTTGATATTTTACAACACCTAGTGAATTATTGTGGCCTCAATAATTCACTAAATAGTTGTATTTAATTTAGTCTATCTATGATGGGACAATGCACAGAAACATTAAGTTCAGAAACAGATTTGTTCTGTACCAGATTATATCTAAATAGCTACTTTCCATCTGCAGTCCCTGGCTACCTAAATTAAAGGGATCCAAAAATCAAGCAATAAAATTATGACACTAATTAATCATAATAAATATATACATTCATAGTAATCAATAATTAATCAAAAATAATCATACTGTAGCATGTAATCAATTATAAGAAAAGTCACCAAATGCCCCTTCATGGACACATACTTAATATACAATACAACCACACCTTATTTACATCATCACACAAAGACAATACATGCTCTGGTTCACATCTGTCATCATTCGTAAAAACAACCAAGATTTTAACAGCCATACCTCACAATTTACAACAAAAATGCTCTCATAGATAAATATAATACTCATTAAATTGATGTGTCAACATAATGCCCCTCTTAGTGACCGTCTGAGCAGCCTTGATTGCTCCAAAGCCACTTTTTTAATTTCAAATTTTCTATTCCTTTTGTTATAACGTGGAGAAGGCTAATTGGTCTGTACATGTTCTGGTATTCTTTATTTCCTGCTTTATGGATTTAATTATAGTAGCAGTTTCTCGACGTGGTAGGGAAAGTGTTCTCCGTTATTGATTTATTTATCAATCGTTGTTATACGAGCAATAATACAATCCTTATATGTTTTTAGGAAGATAATGTCCAACCCATACATATATCTCTAGATCGTGAGTCTGATAATGCAGCGAAGATTTTGTTCAACTTTGTTTCATTTGTTAATTCTAAAATTAGTCCATATGAATAAATGACAATTATTTGCACTGATTTTGAGGGACTTTGTATTCAGGGTTTGTACAGACTGGATGAAATGTTCATCAAAATTACCACTTATGTCCAGACTGTCTGCGATAGTAGCGCCATTGATACTCAATGTTACAGTGTTGTTTCTTGTTTGCTCTCTTTCCGTAAGTTTGTATCTGGTTTTCCATAACTTTCTAATGTTCCCTTTTGCAGCTTTGATTAATTCTAAGTGAAAGTCAGCCTTAGACTTCCGCATAAACATTGTAACTTTGTTCCTCCAAACTTTTAAAATCTTAGCTTATTTACATTATGAGGAGAAAACTATCATTTACGGGGGATATTGATTTTTTAAAATAGGTCAAGTAAAATAAAAATAAAAACACAAATGTATTTCAGTTTTAGGAGTTAAATAATGTACCATCCTCAGTGATGAGCTGAACACATGTAGTTTTTTGTTATGGTTTTGGAGACCCTTGAAAGGTAAAGTTTTTTGAACATTATAAAATATATTAACAATTACTTTCATCTTTTAACGTTGATGTTCCAGGTAATTTAATGTTCAGTAATTGTATATCATAGGCCAATATAAGCTTTGGCTTCCGCCTATTCTTTTTTTTTTTTCGGTCATTCTTTTTCTTTTTTGTTCTGTGTGTAAATGTGTATGATTGTTAATATGTCTAATTTACTGTTAAACTGCTCACACAAATTGGTTGATGGTTGATTATATGACTAAAATAAAACTATTTCATTTATTCATTCATTATCTATCGCACTCATAGTTTTATTCCATTTTGCATGTAATTATTCCTATTGATTTCTTCCCATTTCACTCAAACAACTAAACAAACAAACAACTAAACAAACTTGCAGCTAACCACAATCAACAGCATACCATTTACGAATCCAAAATAATCAGTCTTATAAAATAATTTTAGCTTTAGATATGATTTAGGGCAGTGGTTTTCAACCTTTTTTCCCAGTAAAATAAAGAAATAAAATACAGCATAATGTCATTATTTTCTGATTTATTAAATTGTATAACAGTGCACCATATTGCTCATTTGTTGTGGTCTTACTTGACTTATTTGGACAAACAAACAAAAATGAGAATAACTAAACATTTTTTAAAAATTAAACAAGTGATTGAATTATAATAAAATTTCTATACATATAATCAATTATCAACCTTCTTTGGATATTGTAATAAAGATCCATCTGGGCTCGTGAACTTAATTCTAAATATTTATTTTGTTGAAGAATTATTCTTCTATAATTATATTTATAAAGGATTTTGAATTGTCGCTATTTTAAAATATTTAAAATCTCAGGTACCCCTTGGCATACCTTCAAGTACCTCCCTTTTTTGTCCAGGCGGAAACACCATATCCTCCTTTGAGAACTACTGGTTTAGCCTATAAAAAATCATTTTTCTCATACATCATTACACTGTACAACTCCTCTTTGGGGGGGGGGGGGGGGGGGGCTAGGATGACAGGGAATGCAAAACAATAACAGTGCAATACTTTTTTATATCATGGTCGTTAATGCCTAGTTTCTCTTATTTTACTGTTCTATTTTTATTCTCCTTGTAATATTTTTCTATTCTGTTTCCATTTATACCCTTATTAGTTACTGTTTACTTTTTACTTCTTCTTCCTGAGGGAACTCTCCTGAAGGAATCAATAACGTTTTAACTGTCTATCTATCTATCTATTACTAACCCGAGCACAATTCATGACGTCATGCTCATCTTGCAGACAGTTATTTCCATTTAGTTTTATTCTCTATTTGTAATTCTACATGCACCAATGTCACATAGAAATTTGCTTTCTTTGTTATTTATTTACATTATTATTTCTGGTTTACTTGCTGTCTGTTTACTTCTTCAGACTCTATGTTTCACAGATGCCCTTAGATGTATTAGAATATAAATTTAACTTTTATTTTATTGTGTGTTTATTCCTAAAAAAAATTTAAATGTCAATGTATGATCAATTTATCTTTATCAAATTTAAATTCAATATTATTAATTTATTTGTTGTATAACTATTAATTCAAAGTTACAATGTGTCCTAATCTATGATGTTCGTGCGTGTGTGTTTGTCTCAACTTCCACACAGAAACTGGATGGATCAGATAAGCAACAAGGCTGTACCAAAAAAAAAGTATACTAGACATATAAATGAATGATGAATTAAACAATGTTTCAATGTCCCACAATCCGTATTTATTTATTGATAATTAAACGTGTAATTTTCCATATATCTATTATTTTACTGGACTTAGCAAGCACCTACTACTAGCACACTCTACAGACCGAGAATAACTGTTCAACCACACTTAGTAATGCCAAGCTAGATGCTAACTTAGCCTTACTATGCCTCAGTAAGCAAACTTTTGCTAACCTAGCCCAATGCTATGCTAACACAATGCTAACCTAGCTCAATGCTATGCTAACACAATGCTAACCCAGCTCAATGCTATGCTAACACAATGCTAACCTAGCTCAATGCTATCAGTGTCACTCCTCTTCGAACCAATGCCTCACGCAGCTGTCACTCACACAGCCTCGTCACACGCACACACTCTTATCTCAAAATGTCTCCCAGCTGAGACTCCCTTTTTTTTTTTTTTTTTTTTTTTTTATATGCGTCACACAGTCACTCACACACAGAGAATTTACCAGCGAGCAAGAGCCTTTTTTCCCATACTCAAAATCTCAGTGTGTAAAACAACTGTAATATCGCACAGTCACAATCACCAGTATAGTTAAAAACTAATTCAAATGACTGGAATTCGCTCGCAGCGCCCAAGAGGGGGAGCCTCCCTGCTTAGGCTGCTGCCTCCGCGATCCAACCTCTTGATAAGAGGAAGAAAATAATTATATGGATGGATCATTCACTCATGTGTTTTCTATACATAACTTTGTCTATTTTCTCACACACACACACATAACCGACAATTTCCCAGCTCTTGCAGATCAGCGTGGGTGCGAAAAAAACGTGAGGGGAGAGGTTGATTTTTTCAGAGGGGAATTAAACCAGATAAGAAACCAGGTGCTACACAAATGTTATAACAATACGCAGATATATATATATATAAATTTTTAAAAAACACACATTTTTATCCCACAAACCACTCCCCCCTGGTCCGGACCAATATAAACAACTAATGCACGCGTGCTTTTGTGGAATCGGCCGTCTCATTAACAAACACAGGTCCCATCATTACTCATACAACGGCGATTAACCCATTCAGCGGAGCAGCCCCTGGTTTTACTCCCTGACCAATACACGGCAACAGCATAAAAGCACCATAGAGTCACTGATAATCACCCAATGCTCTACAGTCATCATGTTTTGGTCAGTTCCATACAGTTTCACCAAAGCTTCACCAAAGCTCCACCAAAGCTCTACCATATGCAGCCCGATCAATATCCATCTATACTGCAGCCAATTAAACAGGACGTCGTGACAAATACAGCTCAGTTGATCTCCTTTACCGGAGTCACCAAGCGGTCACCCAAAATGAGGCTTTTCCAACGCTGCAGTTTCCACATAGAGAGATATGTCGCACAACTATAGACTTCATAAATTTGTATGGGCCAGATGTCACATCAGTTAGCAATCCCTGCCTTAAATTTAGCTGTATCCAACTCTGGCTAATTCTGATGCACTTGCAGAAAGAAGCATCCTCTGCCAGCAACGACAGAGGATGAAGAGGTTAAGAGAAATTTTTCGTCTCACATAGTCTATGCTTCTACACCTCAAACCACCAAAATTCTATCAACAATCCCCTTATGTTAAAAACAACAAATCACAAGTTTTCAACAAACACACAGACATATGATCACATATAAAACAACTCAATCCAACCATAATTTACCCCATTCCAGGTTGTTTTTGGAGAACCTGACTAAACCTATCTTTTATCAAAAATAGATTCAGCAATTAGTCTTATCGATCCGGCTCTCTCCAGGCAGAAAATGTTTACACTTTAAGCAAAACGCTTACCTTGTTATGCGCGCGTGCAGCACACTGTCTGCCTGACTGAGAGAGCGAGAGCGGCTGTCGACCTGTAGCTTCTAAACCATCCTGTTCGTGACGCCAATTTGTGTAGTGGATTGTCCGAAGCTTAAACAGGCAACAAAAGTAGTTTAGTACAACACATTTATTTACCCATTATCAGAAGTGCAGGTTGAATTGAGTTGGCCGTGCAGACAGACCACATGTCACTCCGGAGCAAACAAGACACACACAAGCCAAAATCACTGTCGAGTTCCGGTCTTCTGCCATTTTTTATATGTCTTTTGTGCGTCATCGTTCCTTATCGAGTGCGTCAATGTCTTTTATCTTTTCCCTATCTGTTCCATAACAACTCGAATCCTTTAGACCAGGGGTCACCAACGCGGTGCCCGCGGGCACCAGGTCGCCCGTAAGGACCAGATGAGTCGCCCGCGGGCCTGTTCTAAAAAAAAATTTAAAAAAAAAAAAAAAATTAAAAAAAAAAAAAAAAAAATTTTTTTTTTTTTTTTTTTTAAATTAAATCTACATAGAAAAAACACAAGATACACTTTCAATCAGTGCATCAACCCAAACAACCTCCCCCCATGCACACTCATCCACACCCACTCACACAAAAGGGGTTATTTCTTTCTGCTACCAATATTCTGGTTCCCACAACATAGACAACACATCTGCAAGGGACACAGTCCCTGCAGCACACATGATTGTATAGGCTGCTGGTCCACTAACATTTTCATTAATTACTATTTTTTATGTAATTATTTTTATATTGTTTTACTTTCTTTTTTATCCAAGAAATTTTTTTTAATTTATTTATCTTATTTTATTTTATTTTTTAAAAAAGGGCCTTATCTGCAACAGACCAGGTTTTCAATGAAATTAGATTTGTTTAAAGGGTTTTTTAAACCAGGCCCAGTCCAGATAATGTCCAAGTCGGACTCAGCAACACACACCTTCATTCATGTACACAGAAAAAAATTAGGGAACACAACAGATTGCATATAATTTATAAACAAAATTACATTTTCAAAATAAGCATTTATGTACAGTCCAGATTATGTCCAGGTCACTCAAATTAGGGAACACAACAACAGATATCATATTATCTATAAACATAATTATACTTTCAAAATAAGCCTTTGAGGACTTCTCATCTTTTTTTTTAATGTTTTTTGGCATCATTATCGTTTTCAACCATGTAACTTTCTAAAGTTAGAAAATACTGAATAAATGTTTTAAAGAAAGTAATACTAAGTGAATATCTGTTTTTGGCCTTAAAAATAAACATTTTACCGAGTACTATAATTAAATTGACTAAATCATGATTGTCAATGAACTCTCCTAAAATAACAGAAACCACATTAAGCTTCATAAACAAACCAATCCTTAAACACATTTTTTCAACTTCCACCCAAAACAAAGACACAATATGACAATACCAAAACAAATGCAGGGTGGATTCAGGCTCCTGACAACAAAATCGGCAATCATCTGACTCCGTCATATTCCATAATTTTAACATTTTCCCTGTGGGTAAGAAGTTATAAATAATTTAAATTTGAAAAAAACGATTTTGCACATCGATAGTGGTTTTATAGATTAGTTTGAATATGGCATCCCATGGCAACGGGCAGTCAAAAAAGTCCTCCCATTTTCCATTTGTGTTGTATGAGGCAGCCTTCAAAGATTACTTTATTAAATAAAAACTATATATTTTTCTATTTATTTTAGTTCCTTTTTGCCAACTAGAATTTCTTATTAGAGGTTTACAAACTAATAATTTAGTAGTTCCATAATGTATTATTTGTTTCCATCTTTTCCTAATTACTCCAGTTAGTTGATAAAATGAAAAGCTTGAGCAAGCATCACCATACATAGCTCTAAATTCATCATACTTCATAATTTTACCATTCTCATTGATAATATCATTGACAAAAGTGATTCCTCTTTGAAACATATTTTTCCAAAAGAAAGGCTTTCCATCTATTACAATATTAGAGTTCATCCATATTAACTGCTGCAAAATATCATCTCTTTTTTCTGGCACATAAAATTGAAAACACCACTATGAGTGGATTGTTTCCTTTATGAACCCCGCCATGTTTCCCAGCAGACTCTCTGGGAGGGGATCACTTGTAAAAAAGGATACCATTTCTTTTGATACAGTACATGTTTTTTGTCCAACAGGACATTTGTGTGCCACTCAATGTTTAAATACATCTTTGGAACAATTGATGCTTTTAAAGACAGACACATAGCTTCAAGGTTGAGAAGTTTCAGGCCCCCATATTCATACTCTGTGTACAAAACCTTTCTTTTAATCTTTTCTGGTTTGCCGTTCCAGACAAAATCGAAGACCCTCCGCTCATAAATCTTAAAAAAGTTTTGTGATGGAGCTGGTAATGACAAAAACAAATAAATAAATTGAGGAATAATTAACGAGTTGGCAATAGACATTTTACCATACAAGGTTAGGGATTTCCCTTTCCATAATTGCATAATTTTGTCCAGCTTTCTTAGTCGATTATCATAATTTACTGAGCCTAGATCTTCCAGATTTTCTGGGACAACAGCACCAAGTATGTTAACTGGTCCATCTGTCCACAAAACAGGCACTTTGCATTCCATTCGAAAGGACGTTCCCTTTAGATTTTCGATTCTTAACATTTTACATTTATCATAATTAAGCTTAAGGCCAGATTGCTGTGAAAATATGTCCAAAAGATTAAGAAGGTTCCGCAAACAATGAGGAAAAATCTTATCTTTGTGAATCAGCCTTTTCTGACATGAACTTCATCAAGAACAAACACAGAACACGCCTCACTGATGCACATCTGCAAGACTCACTCAGAGTTGCAGTGTCAAGTTACACACCAGAGTACAACACACTAGTTAACAGCATGCAATGCCAGGCTTCCCACTAACTGACAAAGAAACAGATAACAGATTTGGTGTCCAGTTCAAAGTGTGACATGATTTAAAAATTTGAGAGTTTACTTTTGTATTTTACATGAGTTATTATTTGTACAAACATGGTGCAAAGTAATTCATGATTTGTTAAAATTTTTTAGTGGCTAGCTAGTTAAAATGGGATATTGTGATTTCACAAGACTGTCTTAGAAGTGATCATTTGAAAATGTTCAATTTGAAAAATGTGCACCTAGAGAAAATATAAAAATAAAGTGTTGCATATTGATATTTATCTGTTTCTATATATATTTATTGTGAGAAATCATTAAGATGATCAGTGTTTCCACAAACATAAATATAATTAATTATTAATAATAACAGAGTTAAAGGTAAATTGAGCAAATTGGCTACTTCTGGCAATTTATTTAAGTGTGTATCTAACTGGTAGCCCTTCGCATTAATCAGTACCCAAGAAGTAGCCCTTGGTTTCAAAAAGGTTGGTGACCCCTGCTTTAGACAGTCAACACATTCTGTAGACAGGTTGGCACAACTTAACATTCACTTTTGTCCCACTGGCACAGAATAGGAAAGAAATCAAATGAGCGTACATTCCCATTAGACATGCAATATAGGTCAAAGGTCAGAAATTCTACTACATGCCAACGAGAGATTAAAACCTCTGATCTCCTAACTGTGAGGCCAACATGCTAATTCCAGAGACTATCAACAAAAACATCCAAAAAAACATATTAAATAAAGGTGATCAATTTAAGTATTTGAACCCCTACCAACCAGCTAGAATTGTATTTATTTTACAAATGAGTTTAAAACAGTGTTTTGTAGACATTCTGTCTCTCTCTGTTAAAATAAACGTATCATAAAACTAAGAACCGTTCAAGTCATTATAAAATCAGCTGGATATAAAATATTTTTTTCAAATGAACTGAAAAAAACTAAGATGAAGTCTGTCCATAGGGCATAAAGGACAACACATCCTGAGTATAGTAACTGACGGTCCTGCAGAGATGGCCGGAGTCACCAGCGGAGACAGACTGGTGTGGATGAACGGCGTTGCAACATCCACTCTCAAACACTCCTTTCTTAACAAATCTGTAAGAAACAGTTTCCTTATATATTTGGTCACATTGATTCTAAAGTCCTACAGTGTGTTTGGTCCTCAGCTGAAGAAGGGTGTGGACTCTGTGACGGTGCTGGTCATTGATGGTGAAAGCCAGTCTTGCTATGTCAGGAGGAAGATGCCCATTATGCCTGTACTGGCAGAACCCTGTTGTCTCCCACACTCGGCCAAGACGGTGCATTTGGTCAAAGGACCTGACGGATTTGGTTTCCTGTTGAGACAAGAGAAGCTGCCACTTACTCAACAAACAGGTGACATATTTGTTGAAATAATATGTGCTGTACAAAGAAAAGCAAGCATGTCGCCCAACATGAATCTTTACTGGTTTTAGACTAGCCAACCAGTACACATTTTGCATGTTTACTTGGGAGTAGTCAGTGTACTTGAAAGCAGTATAGAGTTGCTTTCTTCTGAAAAGGATTAGGGCAGTCCCTATCTGATATTGATATTGGGTCGATATCAGAAAAAAAAAAAGTATCAGATGATATTGGACATGCATGCTTGCATCTAAAACCACTGTGATAAGCGCTGCGATACAAGCAGTCCTGCAGCGTGTTAACTCATGCAGAGCTTGACAGCCAGAGAATATCTGAAGTGCATCTGAAAAGTATTCACAGCGCTTCACCTTTTACACATTTTCCTTATTCAAAAATTGAATACATTCATTTTTGCTCTCAAAACTCTACAGACAATATACCCCATAATGACAATATGCATTGTTTTTTTTTTCAAATTTTCATCCATCCATCCATCCATTTTCTACCGCAAATTTATAAAAAAATAAAAAATCCTATGTACATAAGTATTCACAGCTTTTGCACAATACTTTGTTGATGCACCTTTGGCAGCAATTACAGCCTCAAGTCTTTTTAAATACGATGCCACAAACTTAGCACATCTATCTTTGGGCAGTTTCGTCCATTCTTCTTTGCAGCACCTCTTAACCTCCATCAGGTTGGATGGGAAATGTTGGTTTTCATCCAGGATGTCTTTGTACATTGCTGTACTCAACTTAGTCTAGTCAGGGAGGTGACCAAGAACCGTATGGTCACTCTGTCAGGGCTACAGCATTCATCTGTGGAAAGAGGAGAACCTTCCAGAAGGACAACCATTTCTGCAGCAATCCACCAATTAGGCCTCTATGGTATATTTGCCAAATGAAAGCCATTTCTTAGTAAACTGTTTGCCAAAATGCACCTGAAAGATTCTCAGACCATGAGAAACTAAATTCTCTGGTCTAATGAGACAAAGATTGAACTCTTTGATGTGAATGCCAGGCGTCATGTTTGGAGGAAACCAGGCACCGCTCAACACCAGGCCAATGCCATCCCTACAGTGAAGCATGGTGGTGGCAGCATCATGATGAGGGGATGTTTTTCAGCGGCAGGAACTGGGAGACTCGTCAGGATAGAGAGAATAGGATAGGATAGGATATACTTTATTTATCCCACAATAGGGAAATGATGTGGTTACAATCAGATACAAAAAGTCCACAAAAAGAAAGATGAAGGCAGTAATGTACAGCGACTTCCTGGATGAAAACCAACACTTTCCATCCAACCCGATGGAGCTTGAGAGGTGCTGCAATGAGGATTGGACAAAAAAGAATGGGTGAAACTGCCAAAAAGACTTGAGGCTGTAATTGCTGCCAAAGCTGCATCAACAAAGTGTTGAGCAAATGATATGAATACCTATGTATATTTCATTTTTTTTGTTTTGTTTGTTTAAATACATTTACGAAAAAAAACAAAAAAACTTTCCACATTGTCATTATGGAGTATTGTCTGTAGAATGTTCCACTTTGGAATAAGGCTGTAACATAACAACATGTGGAAAAGATAAAGCACTGTTTATACTTTCAGGATGCACCGTAAATGTCCTCCAACAAACACACAAGTTTGATCTTTTCTTGCAGTTCACCAGAACAACACAAGTTGTTACTGGAATCCTCCTCCATTCCTCCAAGATGACATCACAAAGCTGGTAACAGCGGCTCAGTTTAGGGTAGGATAAGATAGGATAGCCTTTATTCATCCCACAGTTGGGGAAATTATGCGGTTGCACTGCAGATACAAAAGGTCGACAAAAATAAGAGGGTAACATAAAAAAAAAAAGTACATTCTGACTTTAAGAGCACAGAGCTGATGCAACCAGCTGCCACTTCAGCACTTCAATGCATATTGTGCACATACGATTGCACCATGCATAGACAAACAAAACAAAAACACAATTTCATATTTGCTCTGCCATCTAATGGCAGCGGTACCTGTAACATCTAGGGAGACCAAAGTGTCCGATACATGCTCACTCAGCCAGGGATTTGTGAAGCTTGTCCATCCGCAGCCCCTTCTCTTCCTCCTCATCTCCTCCGGTCTCTCCACGCGAACTCCGGTGTGGCAGAAAGCCAGCGGCTAGTCTCCAGTGAAAACATGGCCATTGACAAAAGTCTACCCAATCACATCCAAAAGTTTTTTTTAAAAATCAGCACAGAAGTCACAAAAGTGCCACCCCTTGTTGCGCAGTGCTGAATGTGTCCGGGCCAAGAGGAAAAAAACCCCCACATGAAAATAAGAGGGAAAACATCAAGAACACAAAAGGAGGATACAAAAGAGCACAGAGCTCCTGCAACCAGCAGCCAGTACAGCGGTGCCATGTTGAGGAAAAAATATATAATTGTGTTTCCTTCATGAACCGCAGCTCTGCAGTGCAGACGGCTCTCATGCAGCCCTAGACCATGATGCTACCATCCCCATGTTGGACTGTAGGCAATAATTATCTTGCTACTCACATGTGTTACCAGATATTTAGGATGTGTAATGATCCAAATTGCATTTCTATTTCTGGTTTTATCGCAGGGCACATCAAAATTTAGACAATTCAAAGTATCCAATTCATAGTTTTCTTATTTTGATGATGCGTTTAAGCAGCTTGAACCAAGCATGCAACCAAAAATGTATTTGTCCACTTGCTGAGCATTTTACGAATTCTAACTCCTACAGCTGCCTTCGACTAAGGATTTTCAGAAACTAGTCTAATTAGTAAAATTTTGGGGGGCAAAATGTTTGTTTTAGCTTAGCAAGTACAGTATGCTACATTTATGCTTGCGTGTATTCTACATGTATGCAAGTAAGAGCATAGCTGATGATGATCCTCACAAATAAAGATACAGTTTTAACTTTTTTTCAACCTTTAGAAAGGCTAAAGCAATCAGATAAACAACATGCCAGAGATTGGCTAGTTTAGTGAGGTCCTTGTTATGTATAGCTGAGTGGAGATGACGGCAAAGACACTAAGGGGTAGTCAAGCTCTATGTGTTTTATTATATATATTACATTATATATAATAATCAAACAATATTAATAATAAGAATAACTACGGAAATGGAGTGTGAACTAATATCCAGAAGGGGTGTATGGTGGAAGACTATGTGTATGAATAATTAGCTGTTGAGTCTTACCAAATGTTGAAACTAGGAGAAGGAACAAGGCAGGAAAGGCAGTCCATAGGGCAGGCAGAAGATCCAGGGCGAGAGAGAGGCGTCAGAGTCCGTGTCCAGGCGAGGCTCGAGGATCGAGGAAGGCAGTCCAAAACCACGGGAGAAACAACGGGAGATAACAAAGGGGGAGACTCAGGAAGGCACTGCGGAAGAACCACAAGGACGTCAGAACACGGAGGGAAAAACGCAGAGAGAGAGAGCATAAGGCTTACGGTATACAAAGAGGTACACTAAGTTCCCGCATGGATCCTTGGGTCCACTGGTCCTTTATCCAGCTTGCCCTCATCAGTCACAGGTGTGCAGATTGCTGATTTTCTGCAGGCTTGTCGCTGCGTGGGCGTGCTGTGCTCAGCGTGAGCGGGGGCGTGTCCGGGCGAGCAGCCAGAGGAGGAACTGTGACACTTGCAGGAGGGAAGCGGGTTCGAGTCCGCGCCATGACAGTTCTGCCGCGGTCGACTTTGGCTCTGACAGAGTACCGAGGAAACGATCAAACTTGACAATTGAGAAGAACTAAACGTCGTAACAAGGATTTCGTAGGTCAGGGATATTTAACTAAATTCTTTGGGGGGGTCACATTTCCAGTAAGCTAAGAACCACGGTACCAGACCTCTCCCTTCATTATTAGTCTCATTTTGTGTATTCAAGAGAACCAGTAGACATTTGATTTTGGTGTATTTATTTTGTCAGAGTTACCGGAGCGCTCTGTTGTTTTTAAGAACTTTCTGCATAAAAGCTAGTCAAAAATCATCTCTATGACAGCCCCCTAGTGTTTTTAAGCATCTGCTTCAAAAATGTCTCTTACAGGTTTTTTTGAACTACACACATGAGACACCAGTTGAATAGCCCAAATGATGAAAAAAAGAGGACCCTAAAATATAACCTTGGGGAACACGACTAATAGAAGTAAAGAAGTTAGCAAATGACTACTGACAGCATCTGAAGTAAACAAGCTACACCAACACCAACACCCAGCCACAGCTGCAGTGTTTACCAACTGAAAAATATTTGACACAATTAATCATAATATCCTAACTAACAAATGAAAATGATATGGCATCAGAGGGTTGATCTTAAACTGGGTAAGAGCTACTTAAAGGAGCCATATGTAGTAATGTGGCTAGAAATGGTACTGCAATCACGGTCAAAATTATGTAGTCCACTCCCACTGTCCTTTACTGAGGTTGCCAGTTATGCAGCCGCCGAATCTAAATCCTACTCCAAGGCACTTCAAATTG
The DNA here is from genome assembly GCF_033978785.1 of Entelurus aequoreus. NCBI lineage: Eukaryota > Metazoa > Chordata > Actinopteri > Syngnathiformes > Syngnathidae > Entelurus > Entelurus aequoreus. The sequence continues at coordinate 41,547,571 of NC_084743.1, forward strand.
CAATCGACGAGTTATACGCTGCAGGTTTCTCTTGTCTATGCTTCTTGCAAGATTGTTTACTAAGTAGTTATGCCACATTTTACTGATGTCTATTAGCCAAATGTATTTGAAAAGTTACTCAGCAATATTTTAGTCAGGAGTCGGGACAGATTGTTGGCTTTACCCTGTTAAAATGTCTAATTTGACCACACGGACCACCATCGAAATATATGATATACTATATTCTATGGGTGTGGGAAAAAATCGATTCGAATTCAAATCGCGATTCTCATGTTGTGCGATTCAGAATCGATTCTCATTTTTAAAAAATCTTTTTTTGTTTTTTTGTATTGATTTTTTATTGATTTTTATTTTTATTTCATTGATTTTTTTAATTAATCAATCCAACAAAACAATACACAGCAAAACCATAACAATGCAATCCAATTCCAAAACCAAACCCGACCCAGCAACACTCAGAACTGCAATGAACAGAGCAATTGAGAGGAGACACAAACACGACACAGAACAAACCAAAAGTAGTGAAACAAAAATGAATATTATCAACAACAGTATCAATATTAGTTACAATTTCAACATAGCAGTGATTAAAAATCCCTCATTGACATTATCATTAGACATTTATAAAAAATAAGAAAAAAAAAAAAGAATAGTGTCACAGTGGCTTACACTTGCATCGCATCTCATAAACTTGACAACACACTGTGTCCAATATTTTCACAAAGATAAAATAAGTCATATTTTTGGTTCTTTTAATATTTAAAACAAATTTACATTATTGCAATCAGTTGATAAAACATTGTCCTTTACAATTATAAAAGCTTTTTACAAAAATCTACTCTGCTTGCATGTCAGCAGACTGGGGTAGATCCTGCTGAAATCCTATGTATTGAATGAATAGAGAATCGTTTTGAATCGGGAAAAAAAATCGTTTTTGAATCGAAAATCATGTTGAATTGGAAAAAAAAAATCGATTTTGAATCGAATCATGACCCCAAGAATCGATATTGAATCGAATCGTGGGACACCCAAAGATTCACAGCCCTACTATATTATATATCGCATAGGCCTACTTTGATGGCAAACCAAGGCCAACAGTAAAATTACCGCCACATTTCGTTCAGCATAACTCCATCTTGCATCCAACCTGACGCACTGCATTCTCTTCCATTTACGCACATCACCATCTTTCAGTGCAGAGTGCAATTCTATGAGCCAACCCACGTTACGCATAAATCGTATAGCCTACTACCATGTCAATACACAAAGTAGAACATTATGTACTATATAGTGCCCAGCAAATACCACCCCATATGTGCCTGATGCACATGCAGTACCAAAAACTGCAATTAGCCGTGCTAATGTTGGAACCCATTTCCTCAGCGTGTCAGCATATTGACAACGAAATAGACACTGATACTAGGGATGATACTCGAAACCGGTTTTCCCGGTTGTTTGATAAGAAAAGAACCGAGTCCTCGGACTCGAATCCCTTTTTGAGAACCGGAACCCGTTATCGAGACCACTATAGTAAAGAAAAAGAGTTGATTCTTTATTCGAATCCCGTCCTGACCAGAAATGCTCCGTGGGACATCACAAGAAATGACGTCACGTAGCTCAGTCATTTGGCGCAGATAGCGAAAGCAGGAAAACAATGGACGGGAAAAAGCGCTCCAATGTGTAATAAAGTTCAAAACAAAAGCTATAATCCATCGAATAACTTTACTGAGAGATTTGAGCAGGGTAAAACACACAACGAACACTTTTACGACCAACCGGAAACATAGCAACCAGGCTAGTAACGCACCTCCTTTACGGCAGCTGTCGCAACGTTCTTAAAGCAATATATATATATACAACATATCTCCCTTTTTTAACTTTTGTTTTTCTCTCCTTGTAAACAAAACAAAATCACACTGTATATGTGTTGTCTGTCTAATTATAAATAATGCAGACGAGGCGTGTTGGCTGAGTTTTTGACGTTTACTTTCACAGCGTGGCAACATGCAACACTTTTCGGGGCTACCGCGCAGGCTCGTCACTCCCGTTGCATGCTGGGTAATGTAGTTGTTATATTCTCTAGCTCAGTGGTTCTCAAATGGGGGTACGCGTACCCCTGGGGGTACTTGAAGGTATTCCAAGGGGTACGTGAGATGTTTTTTAAATACTCTAAAAAAAGCAACACTTCAAAAATCCTTTATAAATATATTTATTGAATAATACTTCAACAAAATATGAATGTAAGTTCATAAACTGAACATCAAATCAAGTAGGCTATTCCATTCATTACCATAAACCCAGAGTTTCCCCCATGCCATGATGGTTTGACCCTCACTAAAATGTCTGTCAAAAAGAACTGTGAAAAGAAATGCAACAATGCAATATTCAATGTTGACAGCTAGATTTTTTGTGGACATGTTCCATAAATATTGATGTTAAAGATTTATTTTTTTGTGAAGAAATGTTTAGAATTAAGTTCATGAATCCAGATGGATCTCTATTACAATCCCCAAAGAGGGCACTTTAAGTTGATGATTACTTCTATGTGTAGAAATATTTATTTATAATTGAATCGCTTGTTTATTTTTCAACAAGTTTTTAGTTATTTTTATATCTTTTTTTGCCCAATAGTTCAAGAAAGACCACTACAAATGAGCAATATTTTGCACTGTTATACAATTCAATAAATCAGAAACTGATGACATAGTGCTGTATTTTACTTCTTTATCTCATTTTTTCCACCAAAAATGCTTTGCTCTGATTAGGGGGTACTTGAATTAAAAAAATGTTCACAGGGGGTACATCACTGAAAAAAGGTTGAGAACCACTGCTCTAGCTCATAACATCTTTCCCCCTATAAAGAAATAATGTTAACTCAATAAAGTGTATTTCTTTTTTTAGCTTTAACTTTTCATTTGTTTAGCATTGTAACCACATTTGCAAACAACTTTTCTCTTCATAGAATTTTCTTTCAATAAAGAAATAAAGTGCAAAAATGTCAGAAGCATCATAACTAAATAAATGCTAATAAATGATAAATAACAAAATATCAAACAGTTATGTCAAATAGCAGCAGAAGTGCACTTTTTGGAGAGCTGTATTATTTTCAGTTTTGTGCCCAAGGGACTGATTTTATTTAACACTATTATTATTTATACACCGATAGTGATCACAGAGACAGGTTGTTTTTGTGTTACTGTATATATTTGTTTCTCTGAAAAATCCCACTTAATATACTTTGGGTAACAACAGTCAATATTTATTTATTTAATTTTATTTTTTTAGGTGGGTAACAGTCAATATGTATTTATTTATTAGATTTTATTTTTTTATTATATAATAAAAGTGAGCTTTTGTTAAACCAAATATTGTGTGTTTTTTTCCATATACAACAACCTATCTGGACTCGATAAGAGAATCGATAAGGAATCGGTTCGATAAGAGGATTCGATAATAGGCTCGAACTCGATAATTCCGTATCAAACATCATCCCTACTACCAATTTCCACATAAGTTTTATTTGTCGAATATATTTTGCCCTGTCAGTTGGATGACACATCAACATACAGGCTAACGGGCATATATTTCCCCCATTAGCCTGTATGTCGATGTGTCATTGATCGAGCTAGCATGCTAAGCATTCGTTGAGGGACATACTAGCTTTGTTAGACAAGATCATAGACCGTATTGGACAATGTTGTTTACTTACGAAATGTCCATTTCCATTTATTACAAGTAATAAGAAAATGTAAATGCCTTACTTACCTATGAAGGAGGAAATTAGCAAGTTTGGCGTCAGATGAAAAAATCTTCTCCGCCTTCAATTGTCTCCATCTTTCAAAGGCATCCCCGATACAAATCTTTGTTTTGTTCCTCATTTTGTCATCAATAAGTTGACAACCGTAACGTTTACTAAGGTCTGACATGTTTTGTAACTTTACCAGTGGCAGTAACTAGACGAAGAGAAACTGGCAACCTGGATGTGACACACTCACGGACTTTCTAATTGGTCAAACGGTGGAGGGCGTGGCATCAAAATGAAAACAATAACAATATTTCGGGGCTGTAAATTTAATTTTGAAATGAGCATATCCCGGCTGAACTACTGTTATCAGTTATAAAGGTATTCGAACATGATTATAAGAACATGATTTATTAATGCCTTTTGACATATCAGGGCCATTTAATGATGACTTGACATGACATTTCTACATATGGCTCCTTTAACAAACAGGAAGCAATATGTGAAGCAAGGCGTACATACATCTACAGCGCTATATATATCGTGCAGCGTACACCAGGGATCAATACTGGGACCAAAATATTTCAATCTCTATAGAAATGGCATCAAATTACAAAGGACTTAAAGTTAGTATTATTTGCAGACAACACAACTTTGTTTTGTTCAGGAGAGAACACAAAAACTTATTGAAAAAATATAAAAAATAAACGAACATATTAAAGAGATCGTTTAACACGAATAAAATATCTTCTAGTCTCTTTTAAACTAAAATATTGCTACTCGGTAACAGTAGAAGGGAAAGTCAAACACAAATACAAATAGACGGAGTAGATATTGACAGAATAAGAGACACCTCTGTTTTGGGTGTAATGATTGAGGATACAATGAACTGGAAATCTCTTAATATAAAGTGGCAAGAAATGCTTTAATAATGAATAAAACTAAATATGTAAAACATGCACCTGGGGATAGGTTGATTGGCAACACTTAATTGGCCCTAGTGTGTGAATGTGAGTGTGAATGTTGTCTGTCTATCTGTTTTGGCCCTGTGATGAGGTGGCGACTTGTCCAGGGTGTACCCCGCCTTCCGCCCGAATGCAGCTGAGATAGGCTCCAGCACCCCCGCGACCCCAAAAGGGACAAGCGGTAGAAAATGGATAGATGGATGTATGGACCAAAAATCACTCATACGCTACTCGCCAGTGTTACCATATTTGAGTTGTTGTGTAGAAATGTGGGGAAATAACTACAAAAGTACATTTATTCACTAATCTTGTTACAAAAAAGGTCAGTTAGAATAATAATAATGTTGGATATAGAGAACATAAAAATACTTTATTGATTGAATCAAAAATATTGAAATTAAATGATTTAGTGCATTTGCAAACAGCTAAAATTATGCACAAGGCAAACTATAACCTGCTACCCAAGAATGTTCAACAATTCTTTCACAACCCTAACCCCACTTTAGACATGTGAATGCACGTACAACATTTAAAACTTTTAACATATCAGTATGTGAAATTAAATTATGGAAGGGATTAAGCAAGCAGGTCAAACAATGTCCTAATATAATTCACTTACAGGAACTGTTCTAACTTAAAGTATTTACAAAGTACAAGGAAGAAGAATACTGATAAACATTTTGAACATTATTTAAAATAAGATATTAGTCTTCTCATTATGTGAATTACAACTGACTTAACTATTTATTAGAACTGTTGTATTTATTATTAATTTATATAAATTGTTTTACAAATTGAGAACAGGAAGTGAACACGTGTTCCTAATTGCTGTGAAATGGACAAGGGGTCAGATTAAATCAATCAATCAATCAATCAATGTTTATTTATATAGCCCTAAATCACAAGTGTCTCAAAGGGCTGTACAAGCCACAACGACATCCTCGGTACAGAGCCCACATACGGGCAAGGAAAACTCACCCCAGTGGGACGTCAATGTGAATGACTATGGGGACGGCGTGGCGAAGTTGATAGAGTGGCTGTGCCAGCAATCGGAGTGTTGCTGGTTACTGGGGTTCAAATCCCACCTTCTACCTTCCTAGTCACGTCTGTTGTGTCCTTGGGCAAGACACTTCACCCTTTGCCTGATGGCTGATGGCTGCTGGTTAGCGCCTTGCATGGCAGCTCCCGCCATCAGTGTGTGAATGTGTGTGTGAATGGGTAAATGTGGAAATACTGTCAAAGCGCTTTGAGTACCTTGAAGGTAGAAAAGCACTATACAAGTATAACCCATTTATCATTTATTTATGACTATGAGAAACCTTGGAGAGGACCGCATATGTGGGTAACTCCCCCCCTCTAGGGGAGACCGAAAGCAATGGATGTCGAGTGGGTCTGACATAATATTGTGAAAGTCCAACACATCAGCGAAAGTCCAGTCCATGGTGGGGCCAGCAGGAACCATCCCGAGCGGAGACGGGTCAGCAGCGTAGAGATGTCCCCATCCGATGAACAGGCTAGTGGGTTGGGAGCAGAGTAGAAAAGAAAAGAAAAGAAACGGCAGATCAACTGGTCTAAAAAGGGAGTCTATTTAAAGGCTAAAGTATACAAATGAGTTTTAAGATGAGACTTAAATGCTTCTACTGAGGTAGCATCTCTAACTTTTACCGGGAGGGCATTCCATAGTATTGGAGCCCGAATAGAAAACGCTCTACAGCCCGCAGACTTTTTTTGGGCTCTGGGAATCACTAATAAGCCGGAGTTCTTTGAACGCAGATTTCTTGCCAAGACATATGGTACAATACAATCGGCAAGATAGGCAGGAGCTTGACCGTGTAGTATTTTATACGTAAGTAGTAAAACCTTAAAGTCGCATCTTAGGTGCACAGGAAGCCAGTGCAGGTGAGCCAGTATAGGCGTAATATGATCAAACTTTCTTGTTTTTGTCAAAAGTCTAGCAGCCGCATTTTGTACCATCTGTAATCTTTTAATGCTAGACATAGGGAGGCCCGAAAATAAAACGTTACAGTAATCGAGACGAAATGTAACGAACACATGGATAATGATCTCAGCATCGTTTGTGGACAAAATGGAACGAATTTTAGCGATATTACGGAGATGAAAGAAGGCCGTTTTAGTAACACTCTTAATGTGTGACTCAAACGAGAGAGTTGGGTCGAAGATAATACCCAGATTCTTTACCGAGTCGCCTTGTTTAATTGTTTGGTTGTCAAATGTTAAGGTGGTATTATTAAATAGATGTCGGTGTTGAGCAGGACCGATAATCAGCATTTCCGTTTTCTTAGCGTTGAGTTGCAAAAAGTTAGCGGACATCCATTGTTTAATTTCATTAAGACACGCCTCCAGCTGACTACAATCCGGCGTGTTGGTCAGCTTTAGGGGCATGTAGAGTTGGGTGTCATCAGCATAACAGTGAAAGCTAACACCGTATTTGCGTATGTTGTCACCTAGCTGCAGCATGTAAATACTAAAGAATGCAGGGCCAAGAACCGAACCCTGGGGAACTCCGCACGTTACCTTAACATAGTCCGAGGTCACATTGTTATGGGAGACACACTGCATCCTGTCAGTAAGATAAGAGTTAAACCAAGACAAGGCTAAGTCTGACATCCCAATACGCGTTTTGATACGCTCTAATAAAATATTATGATCAACAGTATCGAAAGCGGCGCTAAGATCAAGAAGCAGCAACATAGATGACGCATCAGAATCCATCGTTAGCAATAGATCATTAGTCATTTTTGCGAGGGCTGTCTCCGTAGAGTGATTTGCCCTGAAACCGGATTGAAAAGGTTCACAGAGATTGTTAGACGCTAAGTGTTCATTTAGCTGCTGTGCGACAATTTTTTCGAGGATTTTCGAGATAAACGGAAGGTGGGACACCGGCCGGTAGTTTACCATGAGGTCAGGATCGAGGTTAGGTCTTTTGAGTAGAGGATGAATAACCGCTTTTTTGAATGCTAGGGGAACAGTGCCAGAGGAAAGTGATAAGTTTATAATATTTAACACTGATGGACCTAATAATACAAAAAGCTCCTTGATAAGTTTCCCAGGAATTGGGTCAAGTAAACATGTTGTTTGTTTTGTCCCATTTACACATTTTAACAATTCCTCCAATGTTATTTCATCAAAGAGAGAGAAACTATTTTGGAGGGCAGTGTCCGTCGTATATACAGTCGTATCTGTGTTCGGTTCGCAGCTGAGTGTGAAGCGACTGGGATGAGACTCAGCACCTCCAAGTCCGAATCCATGGTTCTCGCCCGGAAAAGGGTGGAGTGCCATCTCCGGGTTGCGGAGGAGACCCTGCCCCAAGTGGAGGAGTTCAAGTACCTCGGAGTCTTGTTCACGAGTGAGGGAAGAGTGGATCGTGAGATCGACAGGCGGATCGGTGCGGCGTCTTCAGTAATGCGGACGCTGTATCGATCCGTTGTGGTGAAGAAGGAGCTGAGCCGAAAGGCAAAGCTCTCAATTTACCGGTCGATCTACGTTCCCATCCTCACCTATGGTCATGAGCTTTGGGTTATGACCGAAAGGAGAAGATCACGGGTACAAGCGGCCGAAATGAGTTTCCTCCGCCGGGTGGCGGGGATCTCCCTTAGAGATAGGGTGAGAAGCTCTGCCATCCGGGGGGAGCTCAAAGTAAAGCCGCTGCTCCTCCACATCGAGAGGAGCCAGATGAGGTGGTTCGGGCATCTGGTCAGGATGCCACCCGAACGCCTCCCTAGGGAGGTGTTTAGGGCACGTCCGACCGGTAGGAGGCCACGGGGAAGACCCAGGACACGTTGGGAAGACTATGTCTCCCGGCTGGCCTGGGAACGCCTCGGGATCCCCGGGGAGGAGCTGGACGAAGTGGCTGGGGAGAGGGAAGTCTGCTTAAGCTGCTGCCCCCGCGACCCGACCTCGGATAAGCGGAAGAAGATGGATGGATGGATGGATGGATATGTGTTAATAGAACCCAGTTGTAGCTGAGATGCATTGTCTTTAATCTCTTTTCTAATGACTTCAATTTTCTTATTAAAGAAATTCATAAAGTCATCTGCTGAGTGGGTGGAGCTACTGGGAGGAGTGCCTTGTTGGGTTAGCGATGCTACTGTACTAAACAAAAATGTAAGATCATTTTTGTTGAGGTGGATGAGATTTGAGTAATATTTAGCTTTAGCTGAGGTAAGCATGCATTTATAAGTTATTAAACTATCACTCCATGCTTGATGGAAAACCTCAAGTTTAGTCGCACGCCATTTGCGTTCCAGCTTTCTACATGATAATTTCTGGGCTTTAGTTTCTTCTGTAAACCATGGGGTACGCCTTTTAGGGGCCCTTTTTAGCTTTAGCGGTGCTACACTATCAATGGTGTCGCGCAGGGCGTCGTTAAAGTTGTTAGTGAGGTTATCAATAGAGCCCACATAATTTGGGAATGGTGCCATTACCGAAGGCAGTAGGTCAGTAAGAGTCGTCGTTGTGGCAGCATTAATGTTGCGGCTGCTATAGTAGTTATTATTATTAGTTTGTTGACAATGAGTCAGAACTTCAAATTTTATAAGGTAATGATCGGACATTACTTTAGTATACGGGAGTATCGTAACTTTGGAGGTGGTGACACCCCTGACAAGCACTAGATCTATCGTATTACCGTTGCGATGCGTGGGTTCATTTATTATTTGTGTAAGACCACAGCTATCAATTATAGTCTGGAGCGCCACGCATGGAGGGTCCGATGGGGTATTCATATGGATGTTAAAGTCTCCCATTATGATTATATTGTCGGCGTGCGTCACTAGATCAGCAACAAACTCTGAAAATTCATTGATGAAGTCCGAATAGGGCCCCGGGGGGCGGTAGATGACAGCCAGGTGCAGAGGCAGCGGTGTGACAAACCTCATAGTGAGCACCTCAAACGAGTTATATTTATTATTTAGGTCCGAGGTAAGGCTAAAGTTTTTGTTGTATATTAGTGCAACACCCCCACCCCTTTTAATGGGACGGGCAATATGCGTTCCCGTATAGCCAGGAGGAGACGCCTCACCCAGCGCAAAAAATTCGTCTGGTTTGAGCCAGGTCTCGGCTAGACCAACGACATCAAGATTGTTGTCTCTAATGACTTCATTAACTAATAACGTTTTGGAAGACAATGATCTTATGTTTAAAAAGCCCATATTATAGGTAGTGGGCTGTTTTGAGGAGTTTTTGTTGAAAGTATCCGTAGTAGCAATATTAATAATGTTACGTTTATTATGCGTAGTGCACTTTAAATAATTTCGACCATATCTAGGAATTGATATGACAGGAATTTTTAGATTGTTTGCCACCTCAGTAAAATGCATGTCCACCTCTGACGCAGAAAAAACATTATGTGAGTTGTATATTATTCTAAGAGAATTGCTATGTGTGCAGGGATTATCCAGCCTGGCACTGGCTAGTTCTAGTTTAACAGACTCCTTATTAGCGCTTCTTTGAGGATTAGCTTTTAGCTTTTTCGTTAGCCCCGCTAACAACAACGCCTTTAGCTTTGTTGTTAGCCCCGCCCGACATCCCCGCTTCTGCTTCCGAGCGCACCGCTTACGCCTCTTTCGTTGACGGTCTCCGCTGGTAGTGGAGCTCGCGAAGAATTCCCAAGCTAGCGAGTAGGTCCACCGTACACGCATCTTTCAGCCCAAAATGGCCCGATCTCTCCACATCCAGAATCGTAAGTCGGTCGTAAGTGATCACGGAGTGAACACGCTGTGAGCCAGCCATGAAATTGACTGAATTGACGGGTATTTTTGCCAAATCGGTCTACACTTCCAAGAGCGCATGCAAGAAGCTGCCACCGTGAAGCGCCGCCATCTTGAAAATAAGCTCTGCTTCTTCCTACTCCTTTTCAGACATGTAATGAGAAAATATAACATTTGTTTTCAATGTCAATTGATGTCGAACATCAACTATTCTAAGACACCCCTAGTAATTTCACCTAACTTTTCACTTTCCTTTTCTTTGAGACACTGACATCAGAAAACGCTACTTTATGCTTGAAGGGGAAAAAAAGTTAACTAAAAAGAAAAAAAGTAATGTTGTCTTTTCTCAGTGTAGCGACGTGCATTCGATGTATTCTTACGCAGTGCACACATAACTAGTTTTCCTTTTATTTTTGTACAGTATCATTTATGGGAGTGTGTCCTGTGTTTAATGTGTTCTAAAAAAACATATGTGGCTCAGTTCACTTGCTGCGGGAGGTGGATGAGGGCAGTCCAGCAGAAGATGCGGGGGTGGAGGATGGAGATCTACTACTGGCAGTCAATGGCGAACCAGTGGAATCCATGGAGCATGAGGATATCGTCAAAATCATTCGAAAGAGTGGTGATAGAGTCAGCCTAACCACTATATCTATACCAGGAAGAGCATTCTTCAGACAAGTGAGTCCAATTAGATAAATATGTGAGAGCTTAATTGGGTTATGAAACAGTGTGTCAACTTCTTTCTGTGTTGTTTCTTCCCTGCAGCTTGGCGTTTCTCCCCTGTTCTTTCACGATGAATACATACACCAGGATGGCCGTGTCCCAGGTCAGACTGGAGCTCAAACAACACAGGTACTAAATAAACTATACAATACATATAACAGCACTATACAAATGAATGTGTGTGTGAATGTGGAAATAGTGTCAAAGCACTTTGAGTACCTTGAAAGTAGAAAAGCGCAATACAAGTATAACACATTTACATATACATATATTAGCCATACTGAGTGCAAAATCCGGGTACTGACAATGCACAGATTAAAAACAGCAGTCATCACGTGGCGTACAGTAGTGCCTCAACTTACAAGTTTAATTGGTTCTGTGATAGAGTGCTTAACCCAAAACACTTGTATCTCAAATCACCATCACCCATTGATTATAATTCAAATCAATTTCACTTTAGTCCCCAAAACACCACAATTTAAACATGTAACGTGGCTTTTAAAATAAACTTTATATGACGAATGTTGTATGAAAAACCATACTGTAGGACAGGGGTGGGCAATTAATTTTTACTGGGGGCACTGCCGGAGGGCCACATCGACAATATTTCAATTAAATTTTGCTCAATATTATTTTTGATATACCGTAAGATAAATAATAATAATTAATAATAATAATAATACTTTCATTTAACCTAACTTAACTTTATACAAAAGCAGATTGCTTTTGATGGTTTTATTTTTAACACTGTCTTACACTACACTTCCTAATGTATTGCAAAAATGTCCATTTCTGCACAGAGTTAATTTAAAGTTTATCCTGCATCCTCTTTAAAAGTCCAACATTTTTCCCCGTCAGATTTGGACAACCATCTGTTGTCACACCTGCCAGCTTGTCCCATTTCAGTCCTAACATGTCCAAACATGCATTTACCTATGTGAACAAGTCATTGGTTGTCTCTTTAATTGACTGCATGGCATGCCAGCTCCTCCGTGATTTGAAAGTCTGTAGTTATCCCATGTAAGAAGATGATCAGCTGGGCGGTGTTACGTACATCAAAGCTCTCATCCAAAGCCAGCGAAAAACAGTCAAAGTCGGCCGTTCTGTTCTTCAGCTGAAGCTCCAAGTTTCCGAGCATATCAGCGCAACAGAGTCCAATAAGCACTCCTTAATAAACTCTCCGTCAGAAAACGCCTTACTTTTTCTGGCGATTTTGTGAGAAATGACAAAACTTGTCCTGACAGCTGCATTCTGGGGGTGTGAAATTTGGCAAAAAGTCCTTGTTGGGTTTGCAGTTTTACCATCAACGCATCAGCCTCCCTTGCGCGCTCTTCATCAGACAGATTCCGGTATTTTTCCTCGTGCTTCGTCGTGTAGTGGCGATTCAAATTATATTCTTTAAACACAGCAAGCTGTGTACCACAAATTAAGCACACAGCTTTACCTTTAATTTCTGGAAAGAAATACTTGGCAGTCCATGTCTTGTTGAAAACACGGCATTCGTCATCAACTTTTCTCTTTTTAGCGTCTCGGGGGTAAATTGTGCATCACTTGTCGCTGTGCACCTTCATTCACAGGTTACACCCGGACATACGCACATAAATAACACTTTTCAAAATAAAAGCAGCACAGTTGTATTGCGCGCACGACATAGATGTTTTTTAAACTTTATTTTGTCATTTGTGAGTGCCGCTGTTCACATTCACTCACGCACATACGTCCACACGGAAGTAATACAAATAACGCTTTTCAAAACAAAAGCAGCACCGTTGTATTGCACACTCGACATAGATACTTTTTAAAATGTATTTTGTACTTTATGATTGGCCTCACGCGGGCCGGACAAGGACGCACAAAGGGCCAGATGTGGCCCACGGGCCGCAGAATGTCCAGGTCTGCTGTAGGATGTACTATTACAACTACATTGGTTTTATGAAGTAAAGAAAATAATTATGTACAGCATTTACTTTGGAGAGAGGACTTCAACAATATCGCCTTTCAGCTGCTTCTCAGTTAACCACACCCTCAGCAGCTTCACCATATTTTCATGGATAAATGTCCACCATTTAGATATTATTTTATTGTCCTTGGCTGGCGTTAGGCTCCTCCTGCTTCAGCCCGGTGGTACGCTCTAACAGCTTTGCAAAGTTGGCTAAGTGCTCTGATTTCTTTCTTTAATTCAATAAATATCATTCACTTCTTCTTCTCAACACTGTCCTTCACACTCACTTTCTTCCTTACTGTGGTTGGAAAAAAAAGTTGCATTGAGCTCGCCAGTAAGACCAGATGTTTTTAGGCAGATCTTTGTGGCATTTGCTCTGCCAACTAATGCGTCGATACCTGTAACTCCAATTTTTGCATGCAACTTAAAGCATAACAATTAGCCATAAGATATCTCTTATTTCAAAACACTCTTCAGTTAGGGCACTATTAAGTTGAGGTACCACTGTATAACTAGTCTTATGTCGGATACAAGATTGGGGGGTTTAGGTGCGTCTGCGTACTCAGCACATTTTGGAACACCCACTTTTAGCTCCAAAATGTGGGCGTGCTGACATCACCTACAGAAGACTGGAGGCGATTTCATTTTGCGTAGCATGTGTTTTGGTAGCATCTTTATCCCGAAACATAATATTTTCACTTTGAAGGAGTTATCAAATATAGCTTCCATTGTTGCAGGTTGTAGCAATTCAACTAAAGAAGGGGTCAGCTTGCATGCATTCCCATATGATGGGAATATGAGGAAAGTATGGACCTCGCCAGTCGAATTGACTGACGCAAAATGGGACGGACCAAGCGAGAGAAGTGTCATTTGCAGCGATAATTTTAATGATTCTGACTTAGAAGGAGGGTTTTGGTTTGAATTTGGATATAAATAAATGTAAAAACGCGATCCCGTAAAGCAGTAGCGGCTCGAGGGAAGAAAGACTGGGTTAGAACCTACCAAAAAAAGAGACAAAATGAAGGTGCGCCGTTAGTATTCTATTTTGCGTCCTCTTCTACTGGTGTTTGCTTCAAGATGCTTGAGGGAATGCTGAAAGAGCACTATGAAACACAGGCTATGGCGTCTCTGGAAGAGCAGGAAAGTCCGGAAATGGTGATCCTTTTGTATTTCTTTTTTGCTCACAATGTTACTCATATCAGTTTTGAAGTAATGATGGACCATGGCAACAAAACATGTATTTAAGTGATCAAAATAATACTTTTACATGCCTCTATCTACACTGTCTTCGCGGGGAAAGGGGCTGCATTCCTGTAGACGACGTCACACCAAGAAGGGGTGGCATATCGAGTCTGGTTGATGGAAAGGGGTCGCTTCAGCTACAGTTCGTTATCTACCGATTCCTCAAAAACTAATTGATGTAGGAAATGACTGCCAAATTCATTTTTAATAGCAGAAAAAATAAATAAATAAAGATAACTTGTATGTGAAATGTTGGTCTTCTCGAAGCTATGGGTCCTTTTAATCTGTAAAATAAACACATTTTCTTGTGCTGTGTTTTATTCAGCTGCAAAGAGTGGGTAATGCTCTCTTATAATGGAACTCTGGAAACCATCCATCCACGGCGACTGAGGAGCTCATGGTCAGCACATAAGGATTTGGGCACAAAATGTTTTTATACATGTTTTCTTTTCCAAGTGCTGGCACTGAATCAACTTTTCTGACCCTGTGATTTAGAAATGTTCATGTTGTTGTATTTAACTGTAAAATAAGCTTTGTAAATTACAATTTGCAGTAAATAATTGCAAAATTAAACACAGAAATCCGCTGCCTGGACAAAATGAGTTATGTTTATTTTCAATACTTCTCATCAGGCAACATAAATGGTTGGTTCCTACTTGTCAGAGATGATGTAATTCTTTCTAAGACGAAGTTCCTTACTATTACCAACTTCCATTGGTAAGGCAGTCAGTTTAGGATCCAAACATCTTTTGTTCATAAACTGCCTTTTTCAGCATTTCTTGTGGGTTTGTCCTGGGATAATTTTTACTTTTTACAGCATATTTCTAGTTTTACTAGCTCAGCATGACTCCAAAGAAAGTATTGGATAAGCGATATTTGGTTTGAAAAACTCTGGATCCACAGCGTTGTCTACACTCTCTCCTCCTTCTCCTGCCACACGCCAAGAAGATTAACCGACAAGGTATAGTGGATTTTATTTTTAATTTCTAATTATTGTAGCGAAGCTAGCTGTCAAAGTTAAGTATTTGTAGTGATTTCAAACTGTGAGTGCACCACAGGGCTAGTGACAGTGTGTGTGCATGTCAGCAGGGCGGCTGTGTACGAGGAAGCCAGTTCAGCTATTTATTTTTACTTTATTATTAAATAGAAAATGTATCCATTACCCTATTGTTACATTTGTTTAATATACAGCACTGTAGAGCCCTTTATATTGTGTTCGAAGTGTACAAACCTTTGCTAAAATGTGCACTTTTGTCGAGGCTGGAACTAGTGTTAATTTTGTTGACTAATAATTTTTGTCTTAGTCACCGTCAACACCCTATTTTCCCCTGACGAAAATAAGAGGATAACTAATCAAAACAGATGCACGTTGACTAAAACAATGACAAAATTAACTGACATTTTAGTCAACGAATGAGGACGAGAAGAAAATGTTGACCAACGAAATCTAATGAGTGGGACAATTTCGGAATAGATCTAATCATAGCTCTTTAACAGCGTACATACAGTATGAAAGAGGGGCCAGGCTGGGAGTTAGTTATGAAGGAGAGCCAATCAAATGTTTTTCCTTGTGAGATTAGAAATTTGATTTCTTACCGCAGAAACAATTACGATGTAGAACATGTTAAATCCATAACATGGTCTACATCGTAATATGTGTATACCTGGGAGAAAGTGAAAAGGACATATTTCATTGTTGATGCTTTATGAAGCCATTAGCAGGCAAGTCATCGTGGCATCTACACAATTGTAAGTTAAAGCTAATTATTCCACTGTATTATTTATTTACAAGTAAATTATCAAGTAATTTTCTCTACCTCAAGTAATTGTTTAATGGTATGACAACTTTTACTGTAGTCTAATGCGCTCATGTCACGAGCGCAGTGAAAAGAGAAAGTCCATGCAACGTTTCCTATTTACTTATTTATTTGAGGCGGACATTTAACAACAAATGAAAGGCTGCCGCTCACCCCGACCCTGAGCGATAGAAGTGCCTGAAAGATATATGTGGACCTGTGGAGCAAAAAATTACTTAATACATAATTATTGGCCATAAAATCAAGCTACTTTTGTGTTGAAAAAATGCTTTTTGCAGGTAGCTTTAATGAAGGTGCTTTCAAAACAAACTTTAAAGAGGGCTTATCTTTGACACTTTATATTTTAGTCGACTAAATTAAAATGTTGTGTAATTTCTTTGATTAAAACTACACTAAAACTAAACCAATTTAGATAACTAAAATTAGACTAAAACTAAAAAAACATTTTAGCAAAAAGACTATTACTAAAACTAAATTAAAAACGGCTGTCAAAATTAACACCATTATTCGTGTTTACTTTGTTTCATCCATCCATCCATCTTCTTCCGCTTATCCGAGGTCGGGTCGCGGGGGCAGCAGCTTAAGCAGGGAAGCCCAGACTTCCCTCTCCCCAGCCACTTCGTCCAGCTCCTCCCGGGGGATCCCGAGGCGTTCCCAGGCCAGCCGGGAGACATAGTCTTCCCAACGTGTCCTGGGTCTTCCCCGTGGCCTCCTACCGGTCGGACGTGCCCTAAACACCTCCCTAGGGAGGCGTTCGGGTGGCATCCTGACCAGATGCCCGAACCACCTCATCTGGCTCCTCTCGATGTGGAGGAGCAGCGGCTTTACTTTGAGCTCCCCCCGGATGGCAGAGCTTCTCACCCATCTCTAAGGGAGATCCCCGCCACCCGGCGGAGGAAACTCATTTCGGCCGCTTGTACCCGTGATCTTGTCCTTTCAGTCATAACCCAAAGCTCATGACCATAGGTGAGGATGGGAACGTAGATCGACCGGTAAATTGAGAGCTTTGCCTTCCGGCTCAGCTCCTTCTTCACCACAACGGATCGATACAGCGTCCGCATTACTGAAGACGCCGCACCGATCCGCCTGTCGATCTCACGATCCACTCTTCCCTCACTCGTGAACAAGACTCCGAGGTACTTGAACTCCTCCACTTGGGGCAGGGTCTCCTCCGCAACCCGGAGATGGCACTCCACCCTTTTCCGGGCGAGAACCATGGATTCGGACTTGCAGGTGCTGATTCTCATCCCAGTCGCTTCACACTCAGCTGCGAACCGATCCAGCGGGAGCTGAAGATCCTGGCCAGATGAAGCCATCAGGACCACATCATCTGCAAAAAGCAGAGACCTAATCCTGCAGCCACCAAACCAGATCCCCTCAACGCCTTGACTGCGCCTAGAAATTCTGTCCATAAAAGTTATGAACAGAATCGGTGACAAAGGGCAGCCTTGGCGGAGTCCAACCCTCACTGGAAACGTGTCCGACTTACTGCCGGCAATACGGACCAAACTCTGGCACTGATCATACAGGGAGCGGACCGCCACAATCAGACAGTCCGATACCCCATACTCTCTGAGCACTCCCCACAGGACTTCTCGAGGGACACGGTCGAATGCCTTCTCCAAGTCCACAAAACACATGTAGACTGGTTGGGCAAACTCCCATGCACCCTCAAGGACCCTGCCGAGAGTATAGAGCTGGTCCACAGTTCCACGACCAGGACGAAAACCACACTGTTCCTCCTGAATCCGAGGTTCGACTATCCGGCGTAGCCTCCTCTCCAGCACACCTGAATAGACCTTACCGGGAAGGCTGAGGAGTGTGATCCCACGATAGTTAGAACACACCCTCCGGTTCCCCTTCTTAAAGAGAGGAACCACCACCCCGGTCTGCCAATCCAGAGGTACCGCCCCCGATGTCCACGCGATGCTGCAGAGTCTTGTCAACCAAGACAGCCCCGCAGCATCCAGAGCCCTTGCCACCGAGGAGCTTTTTAACTACCTCAGCAACCTCAGCCCCAGAAATAGGAGAGCCCACCACAGATTCCCCAGGCACTGCTTCCTCATAGGAAGACGTGTTGGTGGGATTGAGGAGGTCTTCGAAGTATTCCCTCCACCGATCCACAACATCCGGAGTCGAGGTCAGCAGAACACCATCCTCACCATACACGGTGTTGATAATGCACTGCTTCCCCTTCCTGAGGCGGCGGATGGTGGTCCAGAATCGCTTCGAAGTCGTCCGGAAGTCGTTTTCCATGGCTTCCCCGAACTCCTCCCATGTCCGAGTTTTTGCCTCCGCGACCGCCGAAGCCGCACACCGCTTGGCCTGTCGGTACCTGTCCGCTGCCTCAGGAGTCCTATGAGCCAAAAGAACCCGATAGGACTCCTTCTTCAGCTTGATGGCATCCCTCACCGCCGGTGTCCACCAACAGGTTCTAGGATTACCGCCACGACAGGCACCAACTACCTTGCGGCCACAGCTCCAATCAGCCGCCTCGACAATAGAGGTGCGGAACATGGTCCATTCGGACTCAATGTCTAGCACCTCCCTCGTGACATGTTCAAAGTTCTTCCGGAGGTGGGAATTGAAACTCTCTCTGACAGGAGACTCTGCCAGACACAATGCATTTGGGCCTGCCAGGTCTGTCCGGCATCCTCCCCCACCATCGCAGCCAACTCACCACCAGGTGGTGATCGGTAGAAAGCTCCGCCCCTCTCTTCACCCGAGTGTCCAAAACATGAGGCCGCAAATCCGACGACACAACTACAAAGTCGATCATGGAACTGCGGCCTAGGGTGTCCTGGTGCCAAGTGCACATATGGACACCCTTATGTTTGAACATGGTGTTCGTTATGGACAATCTGTGACGGGCACAAAAGTCCAATAACAAAACACCGCTCGGGTTCAGATCCGGGCAGCCATTCTTCCCAATCACGCCTCTCCAGGTTTCACTGTCGCTGCCAACATGAGCGTTGAAGTCCCCCAGTAGAACGAGGGAATCACCCGGGGTAGCACTCTCAAGTACTCCCTCGAGTGAACCCAAAAAGGGTGGGTACTCTGAGCTGCGGTTTGGCGCGTAAGCGCAAACCACAGTCAGGACCCGTTCCCCCACCCAAAGGCGGAGGGAAGCTACCCTCTCGTCCACCGGGTTGAACTCCAACATGCAGGCTCTGAGCCGGGGGGAAACAAGAATTGCCACCCCAGCCCGTCGCCTCTCACTGCCGGCAACGCCAGAGTAGAAGAGAGTCCAGCCCCTCTCGAGAGAACTGGTTCCAGAGCCCTTGCTGTGCGTCGAAGTGAGTCCGACTATGTCTAGTCGGAACTTCTCCACCTCGCGCACTAGCTCAGGCTCCTTCCCCCCCAGCGAGGTGACGTTCCACGTCCCAAGAGCTAGCTTCTGTAGCCGAGGATCGGACCGCCAAGTGCCCTGCCTTTGGCTGCCGCCCAGCTCACATCGCACCCGACCTCTATGACCCCTGCTATGGGTGGTGAGCCCATTGGAGGGGGAACCCACGTTGCCTCTTCGGGCTGTGCCCGGCCGGGCCCCATGGGGACAGGCCCGGCCACCAGGCGCTCGCCATCGTGCCCCACCCCCGGGCCTGGCTCCAGAGGGGGGCCCCGGTGACCCGCGTCCGGGCGAGGGAAATCTGGGTCCATAGTTTTTATTTTTCATTGAGGTCTTCGAGCTGCTCTTTGTCTGATCCCTCACCTAGGACCAGTTTGTCTTGGGAGACCCTACCAGGGGGCATAAAGCCCCCGGACAACATAGCTCCTAGGATCATTGGGACACGCAAACTCCTCTACCACGGTAAGGTGGCAGCTCATTTCTTGTTGAGAAATTGACTTCAATATACAAACTTCTATTCACGCACCCTGTTAGGGCCATTTATACAGTTACACTGTATAAATGTCCTTACATGTTTCTTCCTCTACTCTTTGTTCTCAAGAGTTGAACACCATTGTCTTTACAAAAACATATAAAACCACACTTAATTAACATTCAATATTAAGTATCTTCTAAAACGAATAGGATATAAAGGTATTAAGCTTTTAAGGTATAAAACTTTCTTTTTTTCCCCCAAATTTCTCAATCAGTCCTAAACAAAAAATAACAAACATTAATTTATTTATTTTTTATTCACCCTTTTATTCAGATTGTTACAGGTTTAAAGTACCAGTAGAGTGGAAAAACTTGATTTGATATACTTATTTGTGTTTCATTGTGTCCATTAAACCATATCCAATTGTATTTACAATCCGCAAAGTGTGCGAAAATACTGTCTAAACGCCACAAAATGCCACAAATTTAGCCGGCCATTTTGAATATTCCGCTCCATTAATTTCAGTAGATTCTACTTCACTGGAGGAAGGGTTCTTCACTCCGACCATATTATCAGATCAGTCGTACTGGAAAAACGCAAACATTGAAAAGAGATGTGCTGTTTATTATTTACAAACCTTTTGTAAGACAAGGACACATATTCCTGGCTTTTTTTTTAATGCTTTCGAAATCGTAAATAAATAGTTAACAATTGAGTCAACAGATCGAGGGTCCGCTATTGTGCCCTCTAAAAAAACACCCAGAAACCGCCATCAATACTCAATTTACATGTTGTGAACTGAATATTAACCAAATATGAGTGATATATTGTCATTATACGTGCCAACGCAGACCACCTATTCTAGCTAACTACTAGCTTACGCTGCTATTGTTGACACACTGAGCTGGCGGCAGCTTCTGTTACATTTCAAACTTGCTAAAAGTAAATTCTAGATTATAATATATGCATCGCTCACCTGGTAGTAGACAAATGTGGCCATGGACCGAGAGGCTGGTCGACTTTGACATCTCCCGAAATGGTAAAAAAGACCCAAAAAGTTGCTCGTTGCGGCAACTTTATTTGAACCCATTGTGAGGATTACGATTTAATCTTCTTTTAAACGGGATTATGTGAGCATCCCGTCGGTCAGCATCCCAGCGAGAGTAGAAATTGTACAGTAAGTGTTTGTTTTATTAAGGTTTGTTATAGTTAGTTTGTATGTTTAGCACCTAGCGATGCTGCTGGATGCTAGTGTTTCAATAAAGCTTCATCCGTTTAGCACTCGGCTTCTAAAACATATTACTTACCCTCTTTGTGTTCGGGCTCAAAAATATACAATTCTGGATCATCATTTGTTCCAAAATAATTGTTGTTGGCTAAAGTCTCCTTGATTAGCATTGTTGTTGATGGGGAACACATCTGTGACTGGTTTGCTCATTAAAGGCCTACTGAAATGAGATTTTTTTATTTAAACGGGGATAGCAGGTCCATTCTATGTGTCATACTTGATCATTTCGCGATATTGCCATATTTTTGCTGAAAGGGTTTAGTAGAGAACATCGACGATAAAGTTCGCAACTTTTGGTCGCTGATAAAAAAGCCTTGCCTGTACCAGAAGTAGCGTGACGTCACAGGTTGTGGAGCTCCTCACATCTGCACATTGTTTACAATCATGGCCATCAGCAGCGAGAGCGATTCGGACCGAGAAAGCGACGATTACTCCATTAATTTGAGCGAGGATGAAAGATTTGTGGATGAGGAAAGTGAGAGTGAAGGATTAGAGGGCAGTGGAAGCGATTCAGATAGGGAAGAAGCTGTGAGAGGCGGGTGGGACCAGATATTCAGCTGGGAATTACTAAAACAGTAAATAAACACAAGACATATATATACTCTATTAGCCACAACACAACCAGGTTTATATTTAATATGCCACAAATTAATCCCGCATAACAAACACCTCCCCCCTCCCGTCCATATAACCCGCCAATACAAATCAAACACCCGCACAACACACTCAATCCCACAGCCCAAAGTACCGTTCACCTCCGCAAAGTTCATACAGCACATATACAGTATTTCCCCAAAGTTACGTACGTGACATGCACATAGCGGCACGCACGTACGGGCAAGCGATCAAATGTTTGGAAGCCGCAGCTGCGTACTCACGGTAGCGCGTATCCAACTCAAAGTCCTCCTGGTAAGAGTCTCTGTTGTCCCAGTTCTCCACAGGCCAATGTGTATCCAACTCAAAGTCCTCCTGATAAGAGTCTATGTTGTCCCAGTTCTCCACAGGCCAATGGTAAAGCTTGACTGTCATATTTCGGGAATGTAAACAATGAAACACCGGCTACGTGTTTGTGTTGCTGCAGCCGGCCGCTAATACACCGCTTCCCACCTACAGCTTTCTTCTTTGCTGTCTTCATTGTTCATTAAACAAATTGCAAAAGATTCACCAACACAGATGTCCAGAATACTGTGGAATTTTGTGATGAAAACAGACGACTTAATAGCTGGTCACAATGGTGTCCCAAAATGTCCGCTACAATCTGTGACGTCACGTGCAAACGTCATCATACCGAGACGTTTTCAGCAGGATATTTCGCGGAAAATTTAAAATTGCACTTTACTAATCAAACCCGGCCGTATTGGCATGTGTTGCAATGTTAAGATTTCATCATTGATATATAAACTATCAGACTGCGTGGTCGGTAGTAGTGGGTTTCTGTAAGCCTTTAACTCTCAAGTGGATCTGGAATCTCCGTGAGATTGATAATATTTTGATCATATCTATTTATTCGCAAACTTTGGATGTCTTTTGGTGTCATAAATATGATAATTGCTGTAATATAGAGGCAACTTGTTTTTTCACTCTACTGGTACATTAAATTAGTAAAATAATGCAAATGTATTCTAATTGGAAAATGTGACATCATCTGATCAAAAGGCCTTAAAATGTTTGATGTTTATTAAACAATTACATTTTTGGTAGACTTGTTTAAGGCTGAAGTCAATTGAGAGATTTGAATGTAAAAAATGTAAAAAGAAATATGAATACAAAATGATTTTTATGCCCTTTGAAAAATGAAAGACGTGTGTCCTGTTTGGCTTTGGGGTAGTCGAATAACTGCTAGTGGAATGTGCACCTGTGAAAGAATTGGACAACGAAATGTTACAATTTAACATGAAAAAAGTCCTCCCAGGAAAAATCCTGTGTATTGGAATAACAACAAAAGTGATGGTCAAAAACAGCCGAAACTTACTGTAAGACAAAAAAAGCAAAAAACTACTGTATGTTACCATAACAGCAGCGACAACCAGTGATGTGTTGAAAATCCCATATTACTGTACAGTACTGTATTTTTATTCTCAGATTCACACTTGTTTGAATTATATACAAAGTGGTCTATTCTGGATTTGACAATGAATAAAAATAAATAAAATAAAATAAAAAAGCAAGACAAGTTAGGAATTTCATTAAATATCACATTTAATGTTGTCAACATTATTTTCCAGATAGCACATTTTGGGTAAATTTTCCACAACTTCAATGTGTCTGACTCAAACATAAAATATATAAACATTATTTATAATAACAAATAATACAAAACTGGATAGGCCAGTGGTTGTGGAGCTGTTAGTTTCTTACACAAGATGTGTCAGTGATTACGAAAAAAAAATCATGAAAATGAGTATTCTATCATTTGATTCAAGTACTTCATTCTGAAACACAAAAATCAGAAAGCAGATTATCTACAAAAGCAGATCATAGCGGTGATGGGAAGGGAGAGTAATAACTTGAACCTCTGCTAGTTGTGTTCATTCCTGAGAATTCTCCTCAGTTTTTCGATTAACACTTAAAGCATGTACAAATAGTACCAATAGACAATGAATGGCTAGATATGATTATGCATTTCTATGACCATGTTACAGTAGTCAAAATCTGAACAAATGACACACAATACTGTATGTCTGGCCAATCTAACACATGGTAGCAGAGTATGTTCTACACGTCTTCTCTTTTTCTGTATATACTTGTGGCATTTGCAAATCTGTTGTTTCTCATTAAAATAGGTTCCAAAGAAATCATAAAAATCATAAATATACAAGGAGTACATAGCTTAGTTTACAGAGGAGAAAACATTTGATTGACTTTGTTTATAGGGACATGGAGGGGAAAAAAATGTTTTGCGAGATCTCACAATACTTTTTGCGAGATCTCGCAAAAAGAAAACATTTATTAGATTGGAAGATTTCAGACCCACTAGTCATACACTGATTTTTATGTTGCAGACTAATATCCAAAATATTTATTCAACGACTACGTTTATATGCACACAATATTGCGATTAAGATTGAGTCTTTGAGACATGTTTGCATCCACAAGCATTATGAATATTCCCATTTACATTTTAGTGAGCATTTTCCCGATATTGTTGATAAACGTGACGTCAAACACAACGGGGATATATATATATATATATATATATATATATATATATATATATATATATATATATATATATAAATATACTACCGTTCAAAAGTTTGGGGTCACCCAAACAATTTTGTGGAATAGCCTTCATTTCTAAGAACAAAAATAGACTGTCACGTTTCAGATGAAAGTTCTCTTTTTCTGGCCATTTTGAGCGTTTAATTGACCCCACAAATGTGATGCTCCAGAAACTCAATCTGTTCAAAGGAAGGCCAGTTTTGTAGCTTCTGTAACGAGCTAAACTGTTTTCAGATGTGTGAACATGATTGCACAAGGGTTTTCTAATCATCAATTAGCCTTCTGAGCCAATGAGCAAACACATTGTACCATTAGAACACTGGAGTGATAGTTGCTGGAAATGGGCCTCTATACACCTATGTAGATATTGCACCAAAAACCAGACATTTGCAGCTAGAATAGTCATTTACCACATTAGCAATATATAGAGTGTACTTCTTTAAAGTTAGGACTAGTTTAAAGTTATCTTCATTGAAAAATAAAGACATTTTAATGTGACCCCAAACTTTTGAACGGTAGTGTATATATATATATATATATATATATATATATATATATATATATATATATATATATATATATATATATATATATATATATATATATATATATATATATATATATATATATATATGTATATACACACATATAGATATATATATATATATGTATATACACACATATAGATATATATATATATATGTATATACACACATATAGATATATATATATATATGTATATACACACATATAGATATATATATATACATATATATATATATATATATATATATATATATATATATATA
Organism: Entelurus aequoreus; assembly: GCF_033978785.1. NCBI lineage: Eukaryota > Metazoa > Chordata > Actinopteri > Syngnathiformes > Syngnathidae > Entelurus > Entelurus aequoreus. The sequence goes on from NC_084743.1 coordinate 41,572,871, forward strand.
TATATATATATATATATATATATATATATATATATATATATATATACATACACATACATATATATATATATGTATATACACACATATAGATATATATATATACACACATATAAACACATTTCGGGAGAACATCCGCACCGTAACACAACATAAACACAACAGTACAAATACCCAGAACCCTTTGCAGTACTAACTCCCCCCCACCCCCACACACCTTGTAGCGTCCCGGAAGAGTTAGTGCTGCAAAGGATTCTGGGTATTTGTTCTGTTGTGTTTATGTTGTGTTACGGTGCGGATGTTCTCCCGAAATGTGTTTGTCATTCTTGTTTGGTGTGGGTTCACAGTGTGGCGTATATTTCTAACAGTGTTAAAGTTGTTTATACGGTCACCCTCAGTGTAACCTGTATCGCTGTTGATCAAGTATGCATTGCATTCACTTGTGTGTGCATGCAGAAGCCGCACATATTATGTGCCCGCGGGCCAAGTTTGACACCCATGCTTAAGTAAGTCACTTTTTTCCGCTAAAAACTCACTCTTGTTACTTTAAGGCCTGTTTGCTCAATGGGTCATATTTGGCTTCAAAGGTCTATACAAAAATACAATGAAGTCGCCTGAGAAGGGCAATACACATTTTGAGTGGTTCAATGTGTATTCTCACTTTTAGAGTTGAAAAAATACAGCATTTTAATTGTAGTATTACAATTTTATTACAACTAGCAAACGACACCAAATCAGTGGAATGACTCCCATACTGTACTTATCCCCATAGACAAAAAGGGCTTCTATGTTTTTACAATACTCTTGAAAATGAGTAGAAAACCAATACTTATGCCCTCTGTAATATTTGTTTTTAAAGGCCTACTGAAAGCCACTACTACCAACCACGCAGTCTGATAGTTTATATATCAATGATGAAATCTTAACATTGCAACACATGCCAATACGGCCGGGTTAACTTATAAAGTGCAATTTTAAAATTCCTGCCACACTTCCGGTTGAAAAACTCCTTTGGATATGATTTATGCGCGTGACGTCACAAAAGCAACGGAAGTGGTTGGACCCCATCGGACCCGATAGAAAAGCCTCTTGTTTTCTTCGACAAAATTCCACAGTATTCTGGACATCTGTGTTGGTGAATCTTTTGCAATTTGTTTAATGAACAATGGAGACTGCAAAGAAGAACGTTGTAGGTGGGATCGATCGGTGTCTTAGCGGCTAAGTACAATACTGTAATATCTGTGATATTTGCATTAGTGTACTGTGTCTTTAAGGGTTTGGGGAACGCGCATGCGCGAGTGAGTTGGCAGAGAACTTGAGTGTGTGTGAGCGTGACTTTTGGCTAACAGCAGCTTGTGTATGTGTGTGCGTTACTTTTTGAACTACAACCAGTTACCGCTTGTTAATAAAGCGATTGAGCAATTTGTTTAATGCACAATGGAGACTGCAAATAACAAAGTTGTAGGTGCGATCAGTGGTGCGGCGGACTACAGTAACACCAACACCAGGAGGTTGTGTTGTGTTTTGAGCAGGATAACAGACGCACTACGGTGAGTCTAGCTTTGACTTCCAAACATTTGATCGCTTGCCCGTACGTGCGTGTCGATATGTGCATGTGAAGTACGTAACTTTGGGGAAATATATGTTTCTTGCCGACTCTGATGGCGGCCGGGATGTCGTCAAAAGCGTGCAACGCCCGCCGCCGCATCTAAGTTAGCTACGCAGCTAGGTTAGCTTCTGTTTTTTTAGCTTCGCCAAGCGGAATATTATTAATTGTGTATTTACATGTTCATGGTTTAATAGTATTATTTATCTTCTGTCTATCCATCCAGTCAGGGTTTTTTTTATTTAGTTTCTATCTGCATTTGAGACTGCTATGCTATCGCGTTGGCTACGCAGCTAGGTTAGCTTCTGTTTTTTCAGCTTCGCCAAGCTGAATATTATTAATCGTGTATTTACATGTTCATGGTTTAATAGTATTATTGATCTTCTGTCTATCCATCCAGTCAGGTTTTTTTTTATTTAGTTTCTATCTGCATTTGAGACTGACGCTATCGCGTTGGCTACGCAGCTAGGTTAGCTTCTGTTTTTTTAGCTTCGCCAAGCGGAATATTATTAATCGTGTATTTACATGTTCATGGTTTAATAGTATTATTGATCTTCTGTCTATCCATCCAGTCAGGTTTTTTTTAATTTAGTTTCTATCTGCATTTGAGACTGACGCTATCGCGTTGGCTACGCAGCTAGGTTAGCTTCTGTTTTTTTAGCTTCGCCAAGCGGAATATTATTAATCGTGTATTTACATGTTCAGTCACTGTGAATGTCCATTTCGCGTTCTCGACTCATTTTCAAGAGGATATAGTATCTGAGGTGGTTTAAAATACAAATCTGTGATACACAATAGAAAAAGGAGAGAGTGTGGAATCCAATGAGCCAGCTTGTACCTAAGCTACGTCAGAGCGAAAAAAGATACATCCATCACTGCCTCTCAAGTCCTTCACTGTAACGTTCCTCATCTACGAATCTTTCATCCTCGCTCAAATTAATGGGGTAATCGTCACTTTCTCGGTCCGAATCTCTCTCGCTCCATTGTAAACAACGGGGAATTGTGAGCAGCACTACCGCTTGTGACGTCACGCTACTTCCGGTACAGGCAAGGCTTTTTTTATCAGCGAGCAAAAGTTGCGAACTTTATCGTCGATTTTCTCTACTAAATCCTTTAAGCAAAAATATGGCAATATCGCGAAATTATCAAATATGACACAGAATGGATCTGCTATTCCCGTTTAAATAAAAAAAAATTCATTTCAGTAGGCCTTTAATATATATATCATTATAATCAACTCAACTCAAAAATGTAAATCACAAGTTAAACAATACTTTGGGATCCAGTCAGTTGCGGCATTGGCAATCTGAAAAAGGTGTTTACATGTCTCAAATGTATACTAATAATACAGAAATATTGTGTGCATGTCATGTCATGACCATAGTGACCATCTGATCAGGCTGGGCGGAATGATCCAAAAATGGATCATATCCATAACTAAAAGGTTTGACCTTATTGCTTGATTGTCTGTAGCCAAGTTTACAATTTCTTAGCCAAAGTTATATTCTGAAGTGTGATCGTTGCTTTAGTTTTGGTTACGGTTGACAAAAGCTTATGACAGAAGTATAGTAAACCTAAATTAACAAAAAGGAAACTTTGTACAGTATAAATTAAAATTTGCGTGTCAAATCTTTGAGACGGAGTTCTTAAGACAGTTTTTCCACAAAAAAACAACCACTACAGTAGGAGGGGGATTCATATGACCCCATTCGTCGTGGTTTACCTGACACATGAAGAAATAGGGGGTACATTAGGAATTATGATTAGGAATGGGGCCACGTGAATCCCTTCCCTACTGTAAATGTTAGCTTGGGAGCAAAAGCATGCTAACAGTCAGGTAAACCTTGGCCCTTTGGTGGCAAATGGTGTAATATCAACATTGCGTGAGTAAACATTTTAATTGAATGCTTAATAGTACAAGAAAGAATCATCAGGAGTAGTTGATTTGATCATATTAGTATAAAAGCTTTATCTCCTTGAACGTACGGAGGTAACAAGCTAAGTTAGATAGCCCAAGAGGTAGAGACCAACAGGTTTGTATACAGGTGCATCTTAATAAATGAGAATGTTGTGCAAAAGTGAATTTATTTCAGGAGTACAATTCCTGTAATTCCCAGGAAGCCTTTGCAGTAATTTGCTGACATTAGTAGTTTACGTTTTCACAATACTCAAATGTTTTACCAGATTCTGAATTTGGGTTTCTTAATTTGCTGTACTCTATAACCAGAAACATTTCATTTTGTGTAGTGAATCTGTATAATAGCTGTTTCTCAAAAGGAACACTTCAGTCAGTACACTACAATAACTGGTTTTTGAGTGTGCACATGTTGACAGTTTAGTGCTGTCCCAAATCGTAAATGACGAAACAATATTAACCCGCTTCTTCTTCTTGTATTTCTCATTTTGATGGTGGATAAAAATTTGGATCGCACGTAAATAACCAACACCTTTATTACCCACTTCTTGATTGTGCAATACAACATTTGGTATTAATTTTGCACGCTAGCCCGTACCTCTGCTCTGCTTCAATTGAGGTGGAGATTATGTCATAAACGTGATTACATCATCATTCTTTGCTTGGTATTGTCCATTGTGGGGCTGTAACGATATAAAAGTTTTATATCACAGTCATTATGACCAATTTTTCACGGTTATCATTATTGTTGAATGTGGTCAACAAGTATTTATACACACTAAAATCTTTTTGACCAAGTTTTATATTTTTTTTATTAAAGGAGCCATATGTAATAATTTCATGTCAAGTCATTATTAAATGGCCCTGATATGTCAAACGGCATTCATAAATCATGTTCTTTTCCAATACCTCTATAACTGATAACAGTAGTTCAGCCAGGATATGCTCATTTGAAAAATTAGATTTACAGCCCTGTAATCTTGTTATTGTTTTCATTTCGATGCCAATTGACCAATTAAAAAGTCTGTGATTGTGTCCCATCCAGGTTGCTAGATACACACGGCCATCTACTGCCACTGGTAAAGTTACTAAACATGTCAGACCTTAGTAAATCTAAAATCTCAACTTATTCACGACAAAACCAGGAACAAAACAAGGATTTGTATCGGGGATGCCTTTGAAAGATGAAGGTGATTGAAGGCGGAGAAGATTTTTTCATCTGACGCCAAACTTGCTAATTTCCTCCTTGTTAGGTAAGGAAGGCTTTTACGTTTTGTTATTACTAGTAATAAATGGAAATGGACATTTGGTATGTCAACTATATTGTCCAATACAGCCTATGATCTTGTCTAAAAAAGCAAGTATGTTCCTGCAACAAATACTTAGCATGCTAGCGTGGTCAATGACACATCGACATATAAGCTAATGGGGGAAATATATGCCCGTTAGCCTGTATGTCGATGTGTATTCCAACTGACAGGGCAAAATATATTTTCGACAAATAAAACCTATGTGGATATGGGTATTGTCAGTGCCTATTTATTTCTCAATATGCTGATACACTGAAGAAATGGGTTCCAGCATTAGCACGGCTAATTGGGGTTTCTGGTACTGTATGTGCATCAAACACATATGGGGTGGTATTTGCTTGGCACAATATAATGCATTACATGTAATGATTTTCTACTTTGTGTATTGACATGGTAGTAGGCTATATGATTTATGTGCAACGTGTTTTTTGCGTAACGTGGGTTGACTCATAGAATTGCACTCTGCACTGAAAGATGGTGATGTGCGTAAATGGAAGAGAATGCAGTGCGTCAGGTTGGATGCAACATGGAGTTATGCTGAACGAAATGTGGCGGTAATTTTACTGTTGGCCTTGGTTTGCCATCAAAGTAGGCCTATGCGATATATAATATAGTATATATAATATACAAACCCTGTTTCCATATGAGTTGGGAAATTGTGTTAGATGTAAATATAAACGGAATACAATGATTAGCAAATCCCTTTCAACCCATATTCAATTGAATGCACTACAAAGACAAGATATTTGATGTTCAAACTCATAAACTTTTTTTTTTTTTTGCAAATAATAATTAACTTAGAATTTCATGGCTGTAACACATGCCAAAGTAGTTGGGAAAGGGCATGTTCACCACTGTGTTACATAACCTTTTCTTTTAACAACACTCAGTAAACGTTTGGGAACTGAGGAGACACATTTTTTAAGCTTCTCAGGTGGAATTCTTTCCCATTCTTGCTTGATGTACAGCTTAATTTGTTCAACAGTCCGGGGGTCTCCGTTGTGGTATTTTAGGCTTCATAATGCGCCACACATTTTCAATGGGAGACAGGTCTGGACTACAGGCAGGCCAGTCTAGTACCCGCACTCTTTTACTATGAAGCCACGTTGATGTAACACGTGGCTTGGCATTGTCTTGCTGAAATAAGCAGGGGCGTCCATGGTAACGTTGCTTGGATGGCAACATATGTTGCTCCAAAACCTGTATGTACCTTTCAGGCGCCTTCACAGATGTGTAAGTTACCCATGTCTTGGGCACTAATACACCCCCATACCATCACAGATGCTGGCTTTTCAACTTTGCGCCTATAACAATCCGGATGGTTCTTTTCCTCTTTGGTCCGGAGGACACGACGTCCACAGTATCCAAAAACAATTTGAAATGTGGACTCGTCAGACCACAGAACACTTTTCCACTTTGTATCAGTCCATCTTAGATGAGCTCAGGCCCAGCGACGCTGTTTCTGGATGTTGTTGATAAACGGTTTCCGCCTTGCATAGGAGAGTTTTAACTTGCACTTACAGATGTAGCGACCAACTGTAGTTACTGACAGTGGGTTTCTGAAGTGTTCCTGAGCCCATGTGGTGATATTCTTTACACACTGCAATTACTTGCAATAGCTGGTTGAGAAAGGTTTTTCTTAAACTGTTCAACAATTTGCTCACGCATTTGTTGACAAAGTGGTGACCCTCGCCTCATCCTTGTTTGTGAATGACTGAGCATTTCATGGAATCTACTTTTATACCCAATCATGGCACCCACCTGTTCCCAATTTGCCTGTTCACCTGTGGGATGTTCCAAATAAGTGTTTGATGAGCATTCCTCAACTTTATCAGTATTTATTGCCACCTTTCCCAACTTTTTTGTCACGTGTTGCTGGCATCAAATTCTAAAGTTAATGATTATTTGCAAAAAAAAAAAAGTTTATCAGTTTGAACATCAAATATGTTGTCTTTGTAGCATATTCAACTGAATATGGGTTGAAAATGATTTGCAAATCATTGTATTCCGTTTATATTTACATCTAACACAATTTCCCAACTCATATGGAAACAGGGTTTGTATTTCGATGGTGGTCCGTGTGGTCAAACGAGACATTTTAGCAGGGTAATGCCAACAATCTGTCCCGACTAAAATTTGCCTAATCAACATCAGTAAAATGTGTCATAATTACTTAGTAAACCATCTTGCAAGAAGCATAAACAAGAGAAACCTACAGCGTAGGACTCGTCGATGGCCTTTTGAAGTTCCTTGGAGTAGAATTTCGGATTCGGCTGCGTATCTGGCAACCTCAGTCATGGAGAGTGGGAGTGGACTACAGAATTTTGACCGTGATTGCATGGCTACATTATTACATATGGCACCTTTAACTAAAATAGATAGACACACAAAATACTTTTTTTTGGAAGAAAAAAAATATTGTTGTGGCTTCACAAGAGCTATATTATTTTTATTTGAGCGTTTAAATGTTTATCTTTTTCCGTTTTTAATTTAACAATTTAGAATATTTTTTTAATAAACGCAATTTGGGTGTTCACTTTGCTTCACTTCCGGTTTATGTTACATCACGCGAGTTCACTTACTGCCAAAGACGTCTCCGTCTGTCGTGTATAAATCGAGTTGTTCAGACAGTAATTTATTCATACAGGGTTAGATTGGGGTATGACATTTCTTGTGTTCATTTGAGCATTTAATCTAGCTAGCAAGATAACTCTAGTCAGTCCCTATGTTTATCAAAGTGGGGTTATCAATCACGTTTTTTCGATAATTTTTAATTTAATCAAAGTTTATTCCGGTAATACTAACCGTTTTACCGCGATGATTATTATCGTTTATCACTCCATTCCTAGTCTGTTCCTTTCCGCTACGTAATCAACATCGCGATGATTGAGGGTGGTAAGTGTACAGGACTGCGTACTTTCATGCATTCAGAAGCGCATGTCGAAAAATCCCCAAATTGAGAGACAGCCAATAATCTGATTGAATTTCACTTTTGGATTTCAACTACTGAAAAAAACTCACTTTTCCAGCAATAACAAAACAAGGTTTCTCCTACGATATATCTATAACTCTGCTGTATAGACACGATACAGTTAACAGGACAGGATTATTTGTCCTCTATTTACCAACTGCAGGATAAAAAGAAATAAATTATATACAGTTGTATCCAAGATTTAAAAAAAAAAAAAACAACTTCACAGCCTTACAAATGTGCAGGCTAATACAATTTCTATACAGTGGTACATTTTAGGTGGATGCATATACTAGGTTCTGTATTTCACATATATACATTAACATACTTTTAAGGTGTGACAATACATGTCTGTGCCTTTGGACAAAAGAACAGGATAGAAAATGAAAATAACAAAAATATATTAAATAATTTACTTCACAGCTCTATTCTGGATACAGTGTACACGTGTGAAGAGAAGCTAGGCAGATCTTAAAAGTCTTATTACTGTTTAGAAAAATTCAGCAATGTCAGACAGAGGCATCACTTATGCTTATAATATGCTACGTTTTTCCTGTATATGGCCAATAGTATGTGGTGATATATTCAAGTATATGTAATATAACCTGTAGATAAATGCTATTGCTGGTTTGCAGCTAGGTGTATGTTCATATTGATGTTTTTTTAAACCTATTTTGAATAACCTGATGACAATTGCCAGCTTTACCCACATAAACCATGTGAAAGGGAAGACTGGATCTGGCCTGTTAAGCTTCCACTCTTTTCATAGGTTTATTCATAATCAAAAATCGAAATTATCATCCGAATGGCAAAGTGAAAAAGAACAGCTGACCTTCCCAAGCTGACGTTGCATTGTTCTGGTTTTGACTGGCAATTGGTTGAGAATGAATGGATGAATGAACAATGCCTCTGCTGGTTGCAGACAAGAAGTTCACTCAATTTTTACTTGATGGCTTCAAGACACAATTAATCAGTTCCACACTATGGGCAGAATTTGATTAATTATCTTTAATGATTAATTCACCTCTTAAACTTGGGGCTATTTAACGTAACAAATGACATTCAAAATAAGTTATATTTTTTTCTGCATGTACAAGGTCTATATGAAGAAATTAGGTATCAAAGGAAATACTTTCCTGGTTGATATAAAAATAAAAATGTACATATCTTTGCTACTAGATAAGAGTCAATGAAGTTGCTTGTTTAGTGAGTTTTAGCGAAAGAAGAATGATATTTGCACCGTTGGAAGGGCGAAGTATTGGCTTTTAAGGTAGGCCAAGTTTGTCCAATTTTTGGAAATATTTATGAAATTAATGGATGGATGGATTACTGACATGCTGGGTCTTGGACCGCTCACCTTATGCATTTTCGGCATTTGTCCATTTAAGTGCTTGTGGTTTGAATTGTTTTCTGTCCTGAAATTGGTTAGCTGATGTTCTTCTGGTTTTACAGCAGGGCTATTCAACTAAATTGTTAAAGCTAAGGACCATGGGGCAGGACTTCTCCCTTCACTTTTAGTCTTATTTTGTATATTCCAGGAGAATCAGCTTCCTCTACAGTAGACATTTCAGAGTTACGGGAGCGCTTATTTTGTTTTTAAGGACTGTCTGCAAAAATGCTATTCTCTCAAGTTGTTTTTAACTTAACTCAGGGGCCACCAGTTGAATAGCCCAAATGATGAAAAAGAGAGGACCTAAAATGGAATCTAGAGCAACAGTACTAGTATAAATAAATTAATTGAACAAATGACTACAGACTACAACTGAAGTAAACAAGCTACAGCAACACCTTAGTTACATGAATCACATCACAAAAAAATGTGTTACTTCCAAAAAGTAGAGGACTTAAAGGGTGCCTCAGTGTTTTACATTTACTAGCAAGGTTAAAATGTCAATGCAAGGATACGCCAATGTGTTTACATCCATCCATTTTCTACCGCTTGTGTTTACTGTGGTCCAAATTCCTCTATATTACAGGAGTACTCTAGTGTTTTCAACTGAACTCTGGGGCCAACATGGTGTCATTCCAAGGACGGAGTCGGCCCGCCAGTTGAAAAGCTCTATAGCATGTGTACAATAATAGAAGCACTGCGTAGCAGTTTGCATAGCAACACAGCTGCCGATGGTACCGCACGGGGTTTGGGGGATTTAAAAGATTAATTAATATGCTAATACATACTGTGCACAAAATATGAAATCTAAAAGTTGTAAAAGGATCAAAATGATCCTATTTGATCAATGGAAAATCTGCTACATGTTTCCTTTTTCTTTATTGTCTGTCAAAGAATTATATTGTTGATGTTTTTCTGTTCTCTCCCATAACTTAATTATTCCTTCATATTTTAAGCCAGAGACATGGAAATCAAATGGCTTGACAGCCAGAAAATAAATAATCAAATATATTCAGCGGCTTTACTTTGCTGTTCGAGGCAAAGTTTTATTGTCACATTTAATAGTAACAGTGGATAACTTATGGCTGTTCAAATGTTAAGTTTAAAGACTGCCTGTACCACAAGGGTGTAACATTAAAAGTGGTCATGATCAGATTTTTTGGTACAGAGGCGTATGGGAAGTGTGCCTCACATAACGCGTCTACTGGATAAGTAAATACAAAATACAGTGCAGCCCAGCCTTTGGTTAGCGAAAGCGACAAGGAGAAGTCAGAGCTTATAAAAACCCTCTTCTGTCATTTATGTGGATAAAAAGAAAACAATGTGAGGGCGAACTACAAACCACTATTCAACCATGTGGTGTATTATATTAGGGGCGTCCCGATTAGATATTGAATTTGGTATAAAAAGCACACAAGGTTGGTCTTTTATTCTATTTTAGAGAAGTCATTTAAAAAAGATAGTAGGCTGTAGGCTACAATGAGCTAGCAGCTACACAACAGTTTAGCACACGATAGCACATAAGCTAGACCTATGTATTAAGTGTCCTTAATTGAGCAATATTGCAGCCTAAAACAATTGTATCTTAACTATTAAATAAAATAATATTATAATTAAAGTATTAGATAATTATATTTGCATATTATTTATAGAGACAAAGTCTCCAAAGCAGAACCGTATAACAAAGTATCCAGTAATAAACGTGTCTGCATCATTCAACTTACTGCATCATGACTTAACTTAATAAACTATTGTGGCCACCAGGTGTCACAAAAAACAATTACTGTACCATGTCACTTCAACTTAAAGACAGCATACGTTCATTCTAGACAGTTAATAATAAATAGGTTGGTGTTTTCATACTTACATTGTTCTGAGTAATATCACTTGGTCAAACTTTTTTTTTTACATTCCACACTACAAAATAAAAGTATGTATGATTTGTGCTGATATCGTATTGAATCAATATCGGTATCAGCCAATACGTAAGGCTCCAATATGATAATGGTATCGGAAGTGAAAAAGTATTATCGGCACACTACTATTAAATAATTAAAATTAAAATTTTTGTATTTGAATTTTTTATTGGATCATTAAAATTATTGGAGCATTACCTGTTTTTTTAGGCCCAATTTGAAATATAATTCACAAAAAAACTAAGTAGTTTTTCAATGCATTTTGTTACTTTATTGCACCAACAATTAACTGGACCATGATCTTAAAAAAATTTGGCGTACCGTTATACCCCTACCTTACAATTAATGTTTTATGATCGCAACGAATAGAATATTGAACTAACCAATAGGTTTGGAAACAATGTATAGGTTTAAAATACGATACAATGTTTATATGAGGGGTTAGCTGCCCCTTTCCCTTACTGCTTTATTGTAAATGACATACTTTTCAAAAGACCCCAGTGTGTAAGTTCCAAATCTGCCAATGATATTTGCATATTTCAGCCATGTTGCTTCTTCCAACTAGCCAATTCCCCATTTAACGTTACACTCTATGGCGTGAGCACGGGCACATGTAAATGTGACCATAACAGGTCATTTACAAGAAAAACTGATTTCTTCAGCACAAACAGCGTGAGCAAGGTGAGCTCGCACTGTAATTTTTTTGTCAACTGAAAAACTACTGAAATTACTGCGTTTACTATTTTTAGGTTATACCTAAGAATTCTAGACAATGTTTTTTTTTTTTAAATGCAGCTGCTGCTTAGGTAAAAATATTTGCAAATATTATCTAATAAACTGCATGCAATTCAGCATGCTTATATTTGTGGTATTAATGTGAAGCTTCATACTTTTTAAAATCAATAACTACATTCCTGTATGCTCGTCCACTTTTGTGGGTATATGCAAGCGTTGCCATAATTAGAATTTCCTTAAATAAATTTTATTCTGAATATAGATACATGACAAATAATGGGGTTTATGACTACACTGCGTCAAACATTTCAACAACTTTTAAAATTGGCGTAATTTCCAGAAACACGCCCTCTTTGTGCATGAACAGAATCTTTGGCAAAAAGAAATGATAAGAGTGTGAAGGAACACAGGGCCGGATTAAATACAGTTAATATGACATAACCAAGAAAATTGGAGGAAGCCTGAGGTTTCTAAACCTGATGATGCAACAATAATCGATTGCCTAAATATCAAGTTGAATTGGGTTTAATGCTGATTTGGTAATCTAACAGTTCAGAAGGGAAGACAGCTGTCGTCGTACTAACCAATTACAGGGGGAAAAGTCATAATCACAGCTTGTGAAAAATGTTAAATATATACATGAAAGCAAGTATATTTCATTATGGCGCAGTGTAAAGATGATAACGTTATCCTATTGAGTATTTGTCACATACATTTCCATCTTTCTATTACACCCACAAAAAGCAGATAGTGGATGTTTTTGTGTTGTTGTTTTTTTAAATATTTTTTTTTATCATATTTGAGCATACAATCAGTAGATGTCAACGAGAAGTCATGCTTTTCCAGTGAAATGCTACGCAGATGACTGATGACATTGAGACGCTTTCATGATTCCATATTAGCAGCTTCTCGGGCAAAGATGATCACACTCACAACAGCAGCTATTCCCACACCAGTGGAGAAGGAGGCATTTCAGAGGGCTGTGCCACTGTGGAACTGAGAGAGAAAGTGCATTAGGTGTATACAAGTCTATTACCCAAACATTAGGGGTTCACAATAAATATCGGACGATTTATTATTGATTACGATTATTGATGACACTAGAAATGTATGAGTACAGTTTGAATTATTTTTACCTCCAGGTGTGCACAAACTACAGTTTAATATAAATTAAAACAATACATACAAAGAATTTATCAATATCAGTCTTGAGAAGCAGGAGGTTATTGGTATCGGCTTGAAAAAAAGATTTGCAATGGTAGATTGACAGTATTGACCTGGATACAAGACAGTATACAACCTAAAATAGCATTCAAGTGAACCGCACCGAACCAGAGTTGACTTGCAGTCTGAGTTACCATACTTACTATAAAAAAAGAATCCAATTACTGAGTACTCCTTCAAAAAGTAACTTACTTACTTGACTGATTACTTTATTTTTATAAATAAATAAGTTAGATTACAAATTACTTTTATTAGTTACTTTCGGCAGTGATTTTAAAAAAAAGTATTTTATTTATATACAGTACAGGCCAAAAGTTTGTACACACCTTCTCATTCACAACACAACTGATGGTACCAACCCCATTGATAAAGCAAGAAATTCTACTAATCAACCCTGATAGGGCACACAAACCATTTTAGGTGACTACTACTATTCTCATCGAGAGAATGCCAACAGTGTGCAAAACAGTAATCAGAGCAAAAGGTGGCTATTTTGAAGAAACTAAAATATAAAATGTTTTCAGTTATTTCACCTTTGTTTGTTAAGTACATAACTCCACATGTGTTCATTCATATTTTTGATGCCTTCAGGGACAATCTACAATGTAAATAGTCATGAAAATAAAGAAAACGCATTGAATGAAAAGGTGTGTCCAAATGTTTGGCCTGTACTGAATATTTATACATATTTACATATACAGTACATGCACATATATAGTGTAGAAAGGGGTTAAAAATCATTCATATCTTAAAGACAAAACTTTGTGTTATTTATCATTGTGCTTTTTGCTGCTTTTCCAATTTTTGCTTTTTTTTTTTATTGTTAAAAATTTTAACTTCAATGTGCTAAGGGCCAATGACAAGCAAGTTACAGGCCGCAAATGGCCCCCTGTGCCGCACTTTTCGGCACCAGTCCTGTAGAGGACAGATATTTGTGGCTATTATAGTCTTAGTAGTGTAGTATATTTGTTCATTGTATGGTCACATATGGGGATGCAATTCACGTGGTGGTGGTTGTCTACGTCAATGTCAGAAGTAGTACAATCAGATGTTCACTTGGCGGGTTTTTCGTGTTTGATTGAAAAAAAAGGTGAAAGGGGAAGTACTTTAGCTGACCGTCTTGTTTTATCATTTATCACTGCCTTTTCACATGTAAATACTTCCTTCAGTATCCACAATAAATCAACACATATCAGTACTTTATAGCAATGTTCACAGACTCTATTTGACTTGTTAGTTTACCGTTGCAGGTAAGCAATGCTTGTCGCAGTTGAGAGGAGAGTTGTTATTTGTTGGATGCTGAAAAATGTTTGATGCGTTGCAACAGTCAGCCTTAATGCATTGCCGCAGCTTCATAATTTTTTCGATATGCACGTCAACAATGCACGTTTGCGAGACAAGGTACGCGGCCGTGGTTAGATGTGTGGTTTTGGTTAGGTTTGTGAATTCTGATGTGAAGATGTCGCCAGCACAGAGTGTACAACGAATCTTAATATTGCTGTCATTAGCTGACAAGAAAGAAAAGCAGCAAGAAAATGCCAATCTCTCTCCACCCTCAATGCTTGCTGCTTATGTGCTTAGTATGTAGTACACGTGACTCGTCCTCTTGCTGAAAACGTGCCTTGTCGCATGCATGACTCCACTCCCCAAGATGCAAGAAGAAAGTAAAAATATATATTTTTAGTGAGGAAAATAACAACAATATTAACACACAGTCACTTGGATAAGTAACTTTAATTTGGTCACTGGTTCAAAAATAGTAATGCGTTAGATAACTCATTACTGAAAAACGTGGTCATAATAGAGTGACGTGTTACCGGCATTACTGGTCTCGATCACATAAAGTTCTGTAAATTGCATTCCCACTTGACGAATGTAAACACATTCTAAGCAAACAACAGACGAGGAGTTATGACGCAAATTTTAAGATAATGGTGCTTAATGAGGTAGTCCTCAAACAATTGTCAAGCAGCTATGAAATGAATATATAAGCACGAAATAAATATGCCTAACTTATACTTGCCAACCCTCCCAATTTTCCTGGGAGACTCCCAAATTTCAGGGCCCCAGCCGAAAATCTCCCGGGGCAATCACTCTCCCGAATTTCCACCCGGACAACTATATTGGGACGTGCCTTAAAGGCACTGCCTTTAACATCCTCTACAAACTGCCGTCACAGTCACTTTTCCTTCATACTAACAGCGTGCCGGCCCAGTCACAAAATATATGCGACTTTAGCACACACACATGTGAATGCAATTCATACTCGATCAACAGCCATACAGGACACACTATCGGTGGCCGTATAAACAACTTCAACACTGTTACAAATAATGCGCCACACTGTGAACCCTCACCAAACAAGAATGACAAACACATTTCGGGAGAACATCCGCATCGTAACACAACAAACACAACAGAACAAATACCCAGAATCCCTTGCAACACTAACTCTTGCGGGACGCTACAATATACACCCCCGCTACCATCAAACCCCCCCATCTCCCGAATCCAGAGGTCTCAAGGTTGGCAAGTATGGCCTAACTGATATTTAAAACATGATGATGCATTCTGTCTTGACCCAAGAACAGGTCTGTAAAATGGTGTGTCTTGTATTCGGGTCAATACGGTATACATTAAGAGCGTACTGATACTTTGATCAGTTCTTTTTTAGATGGAATGACTGAACGTCATCTTTAATGGATTGAAAAACTAAAATTATATGGCCAGGTTTGAGATTATTAATTAATAATTCTGAACTCTAAGTACAGGTTCAAATAAACAGTGGGAAAATAAGTGTTTCATCCCCTGTATATTTTGTAAGTTTACCCTCTTACAAAGATACGAACAGTTTAGAGTTTGTAAAAGACATCTTGAATAAAATAACATAGCAACCTTCATAGATAATCTATCTTCTTAGACAAAACACATTAAAGAACCTCCCACCTGATAAAGCTTTTGAAAGCAGCTGACTGAGGGTTGATGCAGAGTGGTACTCGACTCCCCTTTTGTTGTTCCAAAATAAACTGATGAATGATCTCTGTGGAAGAGAACAGACACGCCAAGTAATTAACAGTGTGAGTATTGTGTCCCAATTTCCTTCTCAAAGGTTGTTTCATGAAAGAAAGGAAAAGATGTATAATGCAGAACTCAAATAACATGCGAGGCGAACGCTACATGGACCCAACACATGTCTGTGTTAAACGTATGTACCATGAACGTATGTACTGCATAACCAATATCAAAGACATCAGATCTGGTCCCTAAACACTGCAAGTTTGAGCTGCTAACACACCTGATCTGTTGTCTTTGTCTGAGGAAACACTGGAGATGTTTGTCCTGGTTGATGAAAGAACACTTAACTAAGTGTTCTTTCATCAACCAGGACAAACATCTCCAGTGTTTCCTCAGACAAAGACAACTCCCGAGAAAACCCAACAACCTGCCTTTTAGATTAAATTCCTACATCAGTTTTTAAATCATTGTATGTATTCTATTAGAAACAGCTTTTAACTATAATGAGTTTCTCTTCAGACAGGGGTTTTCCCTGTCGTTTTTGGTGGTGGTGAAGCCTTATCTGAAGAAGAGCAGTTTGGACCCAAATGTAGTAATTACAGGCTTGTATTCACCTTACAGTTCACGTAAAATGTTTGAAAAACTTGTTTTTAACCAAGTTAACAACTTTTTAAATCTAAATAACATTTTAGAAAGACCTCAGTCTGGTTTTAGGATAAACCACAGTACCGAGGCAGGACTTTTAAAGATTTGTAATGACATCAGGTGGAATCTAGATAATAAAAAGCTCACAGTGATGGTTCTGCTGGATATAAGTGACGCTTTTGATACAGTTGGTCGGTTGAAATGTATTTCGAACATATATACAGTATCAATATGATACATCACATATTTTACATATTTTCTTTACAACATGCCCATAAAGCAGTACGAAGAAGCAATGTTTACCTAATTCTCCCCCTTTTTCACTTCATAGTAATTACTAACACATCCTGTTCTCAATTTGTACACAATTTACATCGATGTGTTCTAAATACAAAACCAGTGAAGTTGGCACGTTGTGTAATTCGCAAATAAAAAGAGAATACAATGATTTGCAAATCCTTTTCAACTTACATTCAATTGAATAGACTGCAAAGACAAGATATATAATGTTTGAACTGAGAAACGTAATTTTTTTGGAAAATAATCATTAACTTAGAATTTAATGGCAGCAACACATTGCAAAAAAGTTGGCACAGGTGCATTTTTACCATTGTTTACCAAACGTTTGGGAACGGAGGAGACCATTTTTTAAAGCTTTTCAGGTAGAATTATTTCCCATTATTGCTTGATGTACAACTTATTCAACAGTCAGGGGTCTCCAGTCTAGTACCTGCACTCTTTTACTATGAAGCCACGCTGTTGTAGCACGTAGCTTGGCATTGTCTTGCTGAAACAAGCAGGGGCGTCCATGATAATGTTGCTTGGATGGCAACATATGCTGCTCCAAAACCTGTATGTACCTTTCAGCATTAATGGTGCCTTCACAGATGTGTAAGTTACCCATGCCTTGGGCACTAATACACATCACACATGCTGGCTTTTCAACTTTGCGCCTATAACAATCCGGATGGTTCTTTTCCTCTTTGTTCTGGAGTATACAACGTCTACAGTTTCCAAAAACAATTTGAAATGTATTCGTCAGACCACAGAACACTTTTCCACTTTGCATCAGTCCATCTTAGATGAGTTCGGGCACAACGAAGCCAGTGTGTTGTTGATGAATGGCTTTGGCTTTGCAGAGTTTTAACTTGCACTTACAGATGAGGCGACCAACTGTAGTTACTGACAATGGTTTTCTGAAGTGTTCCTGAGCCCATGTGGTGATATCCTTTACACACTGATGTCGCTTTTTGATGCAGTACCACCTGAGGGATCGAAGGTCTGGAATATCCTTGCTTACGTCCAGTGATTTCTCCAGATTCTCTGAACCTTTTGATGATATTACAGACCATAGATGGTGAAATCCCTAAATTCCTTGCAATAGCTTGTTGAGTAATGTTGTTTTCAAACCCTTCGACAATTTGCTCACGCATTTAATCACAAAGTGGTGACCCTTCGCCCCATCCTTGTTTGTGAATGACTGAGCATTTCATGGAAGCTGCTTTTAATCATGGTACCCACCTGTTCCCAATTAGCCTGTTCACCTGTGGAATTTTCCAAATAAATGTTTGATGAACATTCGTCAACTTTCTCAGTCTTTTTTGCCACTTGTGCCAGCTTTTTTTAAACATGTTGCAGGCCTCAAATTCCAAATGAGCTAATATTTGCAAACAATAACAAAGTTTCTCGGTTCGAACGTTAAGTATCTTGTCTTTGCAGTCTATTCAATTGAATATAGGTTGAAAAGGATTTGCAAATCATTGTAATCTGTTTTTATTTACACAACGTGCCAACTTCACTGGTTTTGGGTTTTGTACATCAGTTCTTATCATAAGTAGTTAAATTAGTTATGATTTGCCAAATGATATGGATAATATTTCATTTTCAATAAATTCATGACGTTTATCATAATTCTTATTCTTTGTACTTTGTAATCACTTGATGTATGGACAGCCTCTTAAAATAGATCATTTAGTACATTGTTTGATTTATTTACTTAATCCATTCCATAACTTAATTCCACATACTGATATGCTAAAGCATTTAAGTGTTGTGCGTGCAAATAAATGTTTAAAATTAGATTTCTTTGTAAAGTTATATTTCTCCTCTTTTGTTGATAAGAAGTGTTGCACATTCTTGGGCAGGAGGATATAGCTTGCTTTGTTCATACTTGTAGCTGTTTGCAATTGCACTAAATTTTTTAATGTTAATATTTTGGATTTGATAAAAAAAACAATATTTGTATGTTCTCTGGATCCAACATTATGTATTATTCAAACTGATATTTTTTGTAACACAATTAGTGAATGAAGTGTACTTTTGTAATTATTTCCCCATATTTCTGCACAATAACTCAGATATAGTAACACTAGCGAGCAGTAGAGAATATGGAGTGATTTTTGGTCTAAAACATATTTTGCTTTATTCATTATAGAAATATCTCTTGCCACCTTATGTTGCATATTTGTTTGAGATTTCCAGTTCATTTTATCATTTATTATTACATCCACCAATTTTTTGTTTTTATTCTTGCAATTTCTATTTGTATGTGTGAGTTTCTCTTCGCCTGTTACCAAATAGCATTATTTTAGTTTTACTGAGATTCAAAGATAGTCTGTTTTTGTCAAATAATTTCTTTTATTTGTTAATTTCTTCTATTATTTGTATTATCTTCTGTGTGCTCTCTCCTGAACAAAACGCAGTTGTGTCGTCTGCAAATAATACTGACTTTAAGTCTTGGGTGACTTTACAAATTTAATTTGTATAAAGATTGAACAATTTTGGTCCCAGTATTGATCCCTGGGGTACAGCGCAAGATATCTCTAGCTCTGTTGATATCAATCAATCAATCAATCAATGTTTATTTATATAGCCCTAAATCACAAGTGTCTCAAAGGGCTGTACAAGCCACAACGACATCCTCGGTACAGAGCCCACATACGGGCAAGGAAAAACTCACCCCAGTGGGACGTCGGTGAATGACTATGAGAAACCTTGGAGAGGACCGCATATGTGGGTAACCCCCCCCCTCTAGGGGAGACCGAAAGCAACGGATGTCGAGTGGGTCTGACATAACATTGTGAAAGTCCAGTCCACAGTGGATCCAACACATCAGCGGGAGTCCAGTCCACAGCGGGGCCAACAGGAAACCATCCCAAGCGGAGACGGGTCAGCAGCGCAGAGATGTCCCCAACCGATGCACAGGCTAGTGGTCCACCCGGGGTCCCGGCTCTGGACAGCCAGCACTTCATCCATGGCCACCGGACCTATGCAACTCCCCCTCGCAAGGGACAGGGGAGAAGAGGAGAGAAGAAAAGAAACGGCAGATCAACTGGTCTAAAAAAGGGGGGGTCTATTTAAAGGCTAGATTATACAAATGAGTTTTAAGATGGGACTTAAATGCTTCTACTGAGGTAGCATCTCTAACTGTTACCGGGAGGGCATTCCAGAGTACTGGAGCCCGAATAGAAAACGCTCTATAGCCCGCAGACTTTTTTTTGGCTCTGGGAATCACTAATAAGCCGGAGTTCTTTGAACGCAGATTTCTTGTCGGGACATATGGTACAATACAATCGGCGAGATAGGCTGGAGCTAAACCGTGTAATATTTTATATGTAAGTAGTAAAAC
The DNA here is from genome assembly GCF_033978785.1 of Entelurus aequoreus. Lineage (NCBI taxonomy): Eukaryota > Metazoa > Chordata > Actinopteri > Syngnathiformes > Syngnathidae > Entelurus > Entelurus aequoreus. The sequence goes on from NC_084743.1 coordinate 41,593,223, forward strand.
CTTAAAGTCGCATCTTAAGTGCACAGGAAGCCAGTGCAAGTGAGCCAGTATAGGCGTAATATGATCAAACTTTCTTGTTTTTGTCAAAAGCCTTGCAGCCGCATTTTGTACCAACTGTAATCTTTTAATGCTAGACATAGGGAGGCCCGAAAATAGTACGTTACAGTAATCGAGACGAGACGTAACGAACGCATGAATAATGATCTCAGCGTCGCTAGTGGACAAGATGGAACAAATTTTAGCGATATTACGGAGATGAAAGAAGGCCGTTTTAGTAACACTCTTAATGTGTGACTCAAACGAGAGAGTTGGGTCGAAGATAATACCCAGATTCTTTACCGAGTCTCCTTGTTTAATTGTTAGGTTTATGATATGTTTTCACCTAGTTCACGTTTTGCTTCATGTTTGCGACTTGTCCAGGGTGTTACCCACCTTCCGCCCGAATGCAGCTGGGATAGGCTCCAGCCACCCCCGCGACCCCGAGAGGGACAAGTGGTAGAAAATGGATAGATGAATCGTGAAATAGCTTCTTTCCCAGTTCAAGACCAATCTTCTCATGCCGTATTGTTCTAATTTTGTGATTAAGATATCATGATTATTTGTGTCAAATGCTTCTGTTAGATCCATAAATACTACTGCAGCACATTGTTTAACATCTATTGCATTGGTCATTTCCTCTATTATTTTGATTATTGGCATCGATGTTAACTCTCTATCCATATTGGTTGTCTTTGGATTATGAATTTTTCCAATGTATTGTTGAATAATTTTTCAATGATTTTAGAAAACTGTGGAAGTAAAAAAAACAGGTATATAGTTTGTAAACTGGTGTTTGTTTCCAGTCTTATAAATTGGTACTACTTTTGCTATTTTCATTTCGCCTGGGAATTTGCCTGTTCGAAATGATAAATGACTGGTATACATTAAAGGTTCTGAAACTTCTATAATAACTTTTTTATTACTTTCATATCAATTCTGTGACAATCAGTTGAAGTCTTGGATTTGCATTTCTTTACAATTTTCATTATTTCTTCTTTTTTCACATTAACAAGGAACATCAACTAGGGATTTCTATCTATATTAACGATGGGCAAACTACAACCCTGGGGCCACATCCGGCCCGTTGGTCTTTTTAATCCTGCTTGCCAAATATTAGAATAAAATTAGGCAAAGATCTGTTTTGAGAATTGCCACAACAAAACTGATACTAGACTTTGACGCACTGGCAAAAAGGGTGATCAACAACACTGAAAGAGAATGTAAGTGTTAACCCTGTAATACAATTTTTGTGTTTCTTTGAGGTTCTGATATGATATTTTTGAAAATAGATGTGTAGCCCATGTTTGGGAAGTCTACTCCCGTAGTTTAGTATATTCCCGTTTAGTATACTCCCTTATAAAATTTGAAGTTCTGACTCATTGTCAACAAGCTAATAATAATAACTGCTTTAGCAGCCGCAACATTAATGCTGCCACAACGATGACTCTTGCTGGCCTACTGCCTTCAGTAATGGCACCATTCCCAAATTATGTGGGCTCTATCGATAACCTCACTAACAACTTTAACGATGCCCTGCGCAAAACCATTGATAGTATAGCACCGCTAAAGCTAAAAAGGGCCCCTAAAAGGTGTACCCCATGGTTTACAGAAGAAACTAGAGCTCTTAAATTATCATGTAAAAAGCTGGAACGCAAATGGCGCGCGACTAAACTTGAGGTTTTCCATCAAGCATGGAGTGATAGTTTAATCATTTATAAACACATGCTTACCTTAGCTAAAGCTAAAGACTACTCAAATCTCATCCGCCTCAACGAAAACTATCCTAAATATTTGTTCAGTACAGTAGCATCGCTAACCCAACAAGGGACTCTTCCCAATAGCTCCACCCACTCGGCAGATGACTTTATGAATTTATTTAATAAGAAAATTTAACTCATTAGAAAGGAGATTAAAGACAATGCGTCCCAGCTACAACTGGGTTTTATTAACACAGATACGAATGTATATACGACGGATATTGCCTTCCAAATTAGTCTCTCTCTTTTTGATGAAATAACATTAGAGGAACTACTTCGGCGTGTAAATGGGATAAAACAAACAACATGTTTACTTGACCCACTTCCTGGGAAACTTATCAAGGAACTGTTTGTAATATTAGGACCATCAGTGCTAAATATTATAAACGTATCACTTTCCTCTGGCACTGTTCCCCTAGCATTCAGAAAAGCGGTTATTCATCCTCTGCTCAAAAGACCTAACCTTGACCCTGACCTCATGGTAAACTACCGGCCGGTGTCCCACCTTCTATTTATTTCGAAAATCCTCGAAAAAATTGTTGCACAGCAGCTAAATGAACACTTAGCATCTAACAATTTCTGTGAACCCTTTCAATCCTGTTTCAGGGCAAATCACTCTACGGAGACAGCCCTCGCAAAAATGACTAATGATCTATTGCTAACGATGGATTTTGATGCGTCATCTATGTTGCTGCTTCTTGATCTTAGCGCTGCTTTCGATACCGTCGATCATTATATTTTATTAGAGCGTATCAAAACACGTATTGGTATGTCAGAAATAGCCTTGTCTTGGTTTAACTCTTATCTTACTGACAGGATGCAGTGCGTCTCCCATAACAATGTGACCTCGGAATATGTTAAGGTAATGGGTGGAGTTCCCCAGGGTTCGGTTCTCGGCACTGCACTCTTCAGCATCTACATGCTGCCGCTAGGTGACATCATTCGCAAATACGGTGTTAGCTTTCACTGTTATGCTGATGACATCCAACTCTACATGCCCCTAAAGCTGACCAACACGCCGGATTGTAGTCAGCTGGAGGCGTGTCTTAATGAAATTAAACAATGGATGTCTGCTAACTTTTTGCAACTCAATGCTAAGAAAGCGGAAATGCTGAACAACCAAACAATTACACAAGGCGACTCGGTCAAGAATCTGGGTATTATCTTCGACCCAACTCTCTCGTTTGGGTCACACATTAAGAATGTTACTAAAACGGCCTTCTTTCATCTCCGTAATATCGCTAAAATTTGTTCCATTTTGTCCACTAGCGACGCTGAGATCATTATTCATGCGTTCGTTACGTCTCGTCTCGATTACTGTAACGTATTATTTTCGGGTCTCCCTATGTCTAGCATTAAAAGATTACAGTTGGCACAAAATGCGGCTGCTAGACTTTTGACAAGAACAAGAAAGTTTGATCATTTTACGCCTATACTGGCTCACCTGCACTGGCTTCCTGTGCACTTAAGATGTGACTTTAAGGTTTTACTACTTACGTATAAAATACTACAAGGTCTAGCTCCATCCTATCTTGCTGATTGTATTGTACCATATGTCCCGGCAAGAAATCTGCGTTCAAAGAACTCTGGCTTATTAGCGATTCCCAGAGCCCAAAAAAAGTCTGCGGGCTATAGAGCGTTTTCTATTCGGGCTCCAGTACTATGGAATGCCCTCCCGGTAACAGTTAGAGATGCTACCTCAAAGCATTTAAGTCCCATCTTAAAACTCATTTGTCTTACTCTAGCCTTTAAATAGACCCCCCTTTTAGACCAGTTGATCTGCTGTTTCTTTTCTGCTGTGGCCCCCTCTCCTTCGTGGAGGGGGGGGGGGGGCACAGGTTCGGTGGCCACGGATGAAGCGCTGGCTGTCCAGGGTCGGGACCCAGGGTGAACTACTCGTCTGTGCATCGGTTGGGGACGTCTCTGCGCTGCTGACCTGTCTCCGCTCTGGATGGTCTGGCCCCACTATGGACTTTCTTTCTTTTTCTTTAATCCTCTTGGCCCCCTTGGGAGCATAGGGCGTCTACCATGGATCTCCACCTCACTCTCTTCTGTGCGATGGTCTCTGCTTCTTGCCAGGAGATCCCCACATCTGCGGTCCCCTCCAAGGTTTCTCATTGTTATCCCAGTGGGTTGAGTTTTTTCTTGCCCTGATGTGGGATCTGAGCCGAGGATGTCATTGTGGCTTGTGCAGCCCTTTGAGACACTCGTGATTTAGGGCTATATAAGTAAACATTGATTGATTAATTGATGACACTCTACTCTCAACAGATATATGCTTTGAAATACATCATATGTGCTCGCCCGGTCTAGTCCTCAACTGACCCTGTAACTGGAATTAATTGCTCTAGGTTGGTTCCAATATTTACAAAGTAGTTATTAAAGTGTTCCACTACTTTGTTCATATTGTCGTTTTTTACGTTTCCTTTGATAAAATCCATCCATCCATCCATCCATCTTCTTCCGCTTATCCGAGGTCGGGTCACGGGGGCAGCAGCATAAGCAGAGAAGCCCAGACTTCCCTCTCCTCAGCCACTTCGTCCAGCTCCTCCTGGGGGATCTCGAGGCTTTCCCAAGCCAGCAGGGAGACATAGTCCCCCCCAACGTGTTCTGGGTCTGCCCCGTGGCCTTCTACCACTCGGACGTGCCCTAAAAAGCTCCCCAGGGAGGCGTCCAGGGGGCATCCTGACTAGATGCCCAAACCACCTCATGTGGCTCCTCTCGATATAGAGGAGCAGCGGCTTTACTTTGAGCTCCTCCCGAATGACAGAGCTTCTCACCAGCCCCGCCACCCGATGGAGGAAACTCATCTTGTCCTTTCGGTCATAACCCAAAGCTCCTGACCATAGGTGAGGATGGGAACGTAGATCGACAAGTAAATTGTAAAACCCGCCCGCCGGTCTTTCTTTGCTTCGTACCGGCATCCGCCCTAATATATTCTTGGTAATAGCGTCATGTTTGTAGCGCAATCCAAGATCATTTCTTGATAGTGTCTGCTATTTAACATCAGTATAGTCATTAGACGTAATATTTGTAATCTGTGCCAATATTACAGCGGACATCATGTCAGTTTGATGTTATTTGCGCTAGTCCTCATGGGAAATATGGTCTTCCTTCTGGCAAAACACTACCGCTCTGGTCCACTGGCGCCACCAAATTCAACCAAAACTGAAAGTTCTTAAGTGGGGCTTTAAATAGACTTAGACACCTGGTGGGCCTCTCTGGTACTGTTTTTATCTGATTCCGCTCTTATGTTTTTATGCAAGTATGGATGCATGTTCCTCAGGAACCCATGAGATAAAATGTGGGGTTTCTAAAGGATCAATTATAGGTCCTACTCTTTTTAATCTCTATATGCTGCCATCTGGGGACGTAATTAAGAGACACGGCATCAGTTTCCACGGTTACGCTGATGATACACACTTGTACATTGTTGTGTCTCCTAATGGCACAGAACCAATAGATACTCTTTTAAACTGCATTTTAGACGTCAAGTCATGGATGGCAGTGAATTACCTACAGCTCAACCAGGACAAAACTGAGGTTTTAGTTGTAAGCCCAACTCAAAGTTAGGTTTTATTAATTTATTAATATAGTATTTATATAATTGTATTTAATAGCTACACATATTTCATACTATTTTTTGGATGGCGTTAATTTAGTTATTCTCCACTGTGGATGCCTTAAAAGGTGGCATTTTTCCTCAAATCCTCAGTGCCATGCCATGTTTTGTTTTTGTTTTGTTATTGTCAATAGTGCTGTGTGTGTGTTTTTGTTTGTGTGTGTGTTTTCTTCTCTTCTATTTTTTTGTACAGCACTTTGTGTTTGCCACTTGCCTGTGTATGAATAGTGCTGCTGTATAAGTAAAGTTTGATTTGATTTGATAACAACTGCTCAGTAGAAATGACTAAAGTTCTTGATTTCAACCACTCGGTGGCATCCATCCACCTGCCATCTTCGGGTAACAACCTTTTCTCAATTTGCTAGTGTGTCTATATTGTCTTGTCCTGGCTTTTTTTGGAATTTTTCCCACCACTTTGACTTCTACAGGCTCACTACCACCTTCTAGCTTCCTCTACCTTTCCCGGTGCATACCGTGCCTTTTGTTTACACTCGTGCACAGGCGCTCTAGATTTGTCTTAAGTTATAATTAGCAAGGTTATCGTTCGCTGTTCTTGGAGATCTAGGTTTTCCTCCAAAAAATATTTTAAATCTTTTTTAACTTGCTTCTAACTTTGCATCTTGGGGTCCTCTCTACTATTTGAAATCCTCCACCAGTGTTCCTGTACACAAGAAGTCACGGATCACAGGACTCAATGACTCTAGAACAGTGGCGCTGACATCTGCAGTCATTAAGTATTTTTAACAATTGGTCCTACCTCACCTTGAGACCATTACTACCCCCTTTCAGGACTCACTGCAGTTTGATTACAGAGCCATCAGGTCTGTTGATGACCCAGTCAGCCTGACCCTCCCCTTTGTCCTCCAGCATCTGGACTCCCCGGTAACCTAAGGCAAGATCCTGTCTATGGACTTCAGCTCTCCGTTTAACACCACCTTCCCAGCTCGAGTACGACTCACAGTTAAACGTTCCTGATTCCACAAACAGGTAGATTCCTGACGGACGAAAAGCAGCATGTGCGACTGGGTCGCCTGGTATTATGAATCAGCCCAAATTGTGCGCACTGGAGGCGGAAGCAGATTGGCGGAGGTCTCTAAGCCAGCAGTGGCGAGAGGCTTCTGCGCATCTGCTCGTTAAGCTGTAGCAGTCTTTGTTCGCCAGGAGGGATGCAGGTTAGACGCGTGCGAGAGCCCACGGATGCTTGTGGTGATTTACCTGTGATTTGCCTCGACTGTCGTTGTCCGCAGCGAGTCCCTGACCGCACTATGTAGTGCCAGTTATTTTGTATTCAAAGGAAAGCGCGGGGAAATTTGCAGGTCTGGCGCGACCAGCACTGTGTATGTAATGGCCGCTTTGTCGTCGTTGGCAGGAAGTTTCTCCCATTGTTCTCGCTGCATTGGGAGGCAGGAGGATGTGGCCCTGAAAAGGCGACCTCTCAGCACATCTCTGGAGACGGTTGCGGTCTTCCCCCGGAGCCGGCCGGGTGAGCGCTAGTGATGTACAATAACACTGATTTTCTTTCCGATTTGATACCGAGTGAAATTCAGGTTGATACTTTGTGTAGATATATATAATTTGTCTGGTGAAATTTAAAAAGTAGTGTATTTCAAGTGTTGCTGCTTTTGGGGAATTATCTTCAAATGCTACAAAAAACTCAAAGGGAAAAACAAATAATGGCATTATTCTGCACTGAATGTTATCTTATTCAAATTTAACTCCGTCTGTAGTGTCTCCAAATAGCCTCCAATAAAAGTATACGTACACTTGTTTTATAATACTGAGTAAATCATTTTAATTGCCAGTAGTTTTCTTGCTTCTGTACTTACCCTGGCAGAAGAAAAAGGAATTCCCACCAATCATGTTTCATTTAGACAAGATCTTAGTTATTCAGTTACTTTACACTGTGTTGCCGTTGGTGATACTGTATACTTTTCTCAAATCACTAAAACATCAAAAGTAAAAATATTTTGATTTGACAATCGATCTTATAGCATAAAGATCTGGTATCGGCGGTATCAATATCTTAGTATCGATTTGGACATCACCAGTAAGCGCACTTTGCAGGAGGACCAGCCGGCAGAGGAGGAAGGCCATACTGCCTCAACAGGAGAAGTTTCAGGGCGATGTAGTTGTCTGTCGTCGAGGGCGCGCTCAATAACTTCATGGCCCACCTTGTTGAAGAGGCCTTTGGCCTGATCAAACCTAGAGGCCGGTTCGCTTGGCGAAAACTCCGGTTGCTAATCTGCCACAAAACTCACAGTAAGCTGCGCAAGTTGGTTTGCCATGGCGAAAATAGAGCACTGTAGTCCGCACGCAGGAGCGTCCTTGTCAGGGTCACCAATGTGGCAAATGCAAAAAACACACAGTTGCTGTTTCTTTCTAGTCTTTATTCAAAGACAGCCAACATGAGAATGCTCTTTAAGAAATGCTTAAAGGTGCCTCTATATAGACAGATAAGAGCTTTTTGGTCCAGTATGGCTCTATCAACATTTTGGGTTGACGACCCCTGTACTAGACCCACCACTGATTATGGGTAATGCCTAACAAGCAATAATAGTAATCCAACTTGTTTCAATGGTAAACCGCACCTCTATGATTGTTAAACTTACCTTTGACTTGTCTCACAGAGCTTAGATTCTTTTCAAAGCCATCATCAAACTTGGGGTTGGTGACAGGTTCAAAGTCACTTGTGTAAACCCGGCCAGTGGATGTCGTGTAGCAGCATTTGCACATGCATGTATGGTAGCGCAGTCGACCCTCATCCAGGTAAGGGTGAGCTAGGGCATCCTTTGCTGAAATCCGCTTCGACTGGGGACAATAAAGATATGTTACATTAAATATTGCATGTAATATTGGATACATTTGTATCATTCTGTAACTATTCTTAACCAGGGAAATATTTTTGGGTACAAATATTAGAGTTCTGCTTTGGTTCAGCTATCTACAGGTACCCAGTTGAGAAACCACAAAAAAGTTTGCGGGTGGATGTTGTTAGAATTTGTTGGTGGGTTTGAGTGCATGGCGGGTACTGTATGTTTTGTGTTCCAAAATTGCAGAAGTCTTAGAAGGCATCGTATACATGTCTAAGTAAGAAAGTGGCTGGTGATTGTCAGAGAATTTTGGGTTACTCAACGTAACCTTGGTTCTTTAATAACCGAGTGAGGCGTTTCACTGTGGGATATCGCCTTGGGTGTGTATCTGTCAGGATGACAGACAGGTTGAATTGTGTCTGGGACACGCCCCATTTAATAACTCAGCTGCCCCCTCTCTCCAACTTATTCAAGAATGTTTCTTACCGGGACAGAAAGGAGGGCATCAAAAAGATGAAACACCTCACTGTTATCAAAGAACCAATGTTACATTGAGTAACCCAAAGATCTTTTTCTAACTTTGGTGTTTCACTATGGGATATATGGCCTTCTCCCGGATTGCAGCTGACAAGCTAAGCTCCCCATGGTCTATGCTGTGAGGCTCACACGTGTGGTAACGCCTCTGTATTCAGCACTGTGTGTGCCAAGGACGGCTCAGACAAATCTTGACGATAAAACTTCACAAACGTGTGAGGTGTAGCATAGCTTGCTGCCGCACAGATGTCTTGTACAGAGACACCTCTGAACAGGGCCAATGATGTAGCCACAACCCTAGTCGAATGCACCCTCAAACCTGGAGGGGGTTGCACTCCCTTACAAGTGTAGGCCACATTCCAGTGAGACAACCGTTGTCTCGAAAGTGGCTTGCCTTTAATAGGTGTGGCTCATGACACAAACAGCTGATCCACTCTTTTGAACTCTGCTGTCCTTGTAACATACTCGTGCAATTCCCTAACAGGGCACAACAAGTTAAGCCTCTGCTCCTCCATTGATGCGAATAAAGGAGGATGAAAGGCCCTCAACTCCACAGTGGAAATCCTATAAGATGAATTCACCACCTTAGGCACAAAAGCAGGGTTAGGCAGCATGCAGACCCTCGTCAGCACTAACGCAAATAAACAACCTGGGCTAATCGAGAAAGCATGGAGCTCACTCACACGCTTTGCTGTAGTCAAAGCTAAGAGCAACACTGTTTTTAAAGAAACAACTCCCATTTCCACAGCATGTATTGGCTCGAATGAATGATGTGAAAGGACCTCCATCACCACAGACAGATCCCATGATGGGATGAAGAACCCGAGAGTTTGCGACGAGTCCCTTTCATAAAGCGGCATACCAAAGGGTACTGCCCAACTAGCTTATCTCCACTGTCCACATGGCAAGCGGAGATGGCCGCCAAATATAGCTTGATTGTGGAAAAAGCCTTCCCTCTTTCCATCAAATCCTGCAGGAAACACAACAGGTCACCACTGAGCACCGAAAAGACATGATCTTCCTAGAATACAGCATTCTTCAAAAACACACCACTTGCAGTCATACAAGGAACGCCTAGAAGCGACTCTTTCACTCTGAATAGTCTCAATGACCTGGTCAGGCAAACCTGCAGCAGTTAAATTCCACCTCTCACGGGCCAAGCCCAAAGGGCTACCCAATCCAGATGCGGGTGGTAGATCTTCCCTCCCGCCAGAGATAGCAGATCTCTGCAAGCAGCAAGAAGCCAGGGTTCCCCGTCCAAAAGTTGCACAATCTTGGCGAGCCACAGTTTGGATGGCCATCTGGGTGCGACCAAAATCAGTGACAGGCCCGCTCCCTCATTCTGGCCAAAGTGGGGGATATTAGGCTGGGGGCGGGGGGACGCATACAGCAACACATCTGGCCAGGGATGTTCTAGAGCGTCCATTCCCATTGATGCATCCGCGTCCGACAGGGAAAAGAACAGAGGACATTTTGCATTTGTCCGCGAGGGCTAGCGTATGTGGTAATCGTCTATGTACGAGAATATTCTGATTCCGCTGCTGTGCAATGGCAGTGGCACCGCTTCCACTCACTTGCTGAACAGCTTCGATGGCAACGACAGCTCAAATGGTATAGTTTGATACTTGTAAGCTGTGCCTTGGTGGACAAATCTCAGAAACTTCCTGTGCACGGCCTAGACCGCGATGTCGAAGTATTTGTCTGACAGGTCATTTGTTGTGAACCAAGCTCACCATAGTACTTTTTGTGTCAACATTCTGAAATTGTACCTTCGTAGGTGTGTGTTGTTGAACTCCCAAAGATCCAAAATGATGACTTAAAGGGATGCTCCTCCTTTCTTTAAAACAAGGAAGTAACGGGAGTAGAAGCCCTGATGCACCTCTGATTGCCTGTTTGCTCAAGAGAGATTATGTTTCTTCTTCTAACACATGTGCTGACCCACTTCTGAAGTTAACACTTTGTTGAAAGCGGGTGGTTTCATAGAAAATTGCATTGTGTAGCCGAAAGTAATTGTTGACAGGACCCACGGCTGTACTGCATGTCACATATGCATGTACAGTAGATGGCAGTATTGCATGTTTTAGAGCAGGGGTCCCCAAACTACGGCCCGCCAGCGTCCAAAATCAGGCCCGCGTGAAGTTCCAAGTATTTAAAAAATAAAAATAAAAATAAAATAGATTAAAAAATTCTGTCTTTTCTTATCCACTTTGTACCGCTTGCTACTCACGGTGTCTCCTAGCCGCTCAGTCAAATCATATTGTCTAAAAATGCATTTTCTAATCGATAACGTGACATCATCGCGCGCGCGGAAAGTGTGCTATATATATTTTTATATATATATATATATATATATATATATATATATATATATATATATATATATATATATATATATATATATATATATATATATATATATATATATCTCCCGATTGCAGCTGAGATAGGCTCCAGCGCCCCCCGCGACCCCGAAGGGAATAAGCGGTAGTAAATGGATGGATGGATATATATATATATATATATATATATACATATATATATATATATATATATATATATATATATATATATACATATATATATATATATATATATATATATATATATATATATATATATATATACATATATATATATATATATATATATATATATATATATACATATATATATATATATATATATACATATATATATATATATATATATATATATATATATATATATATATATACGTATATATATATATATATATATATGTATATATATATATATACACATATATATATATATATATATATATATATATATATATATATATATATATATATATATATATATATATATACAGCCCGGCCCCCGGCCAAATTGTTTTAACCCAATGCGGCCCCCGAGTCAAAAAGTTTGGGGACCCCTGTTTTAGAGTGTCACAACATTACCATGTTTACGGCAGAAGTGCTTTACGGCAGACCAAAAACGTGATGGTTGCTCTTGTGTGTTGTTACCACGCTGGGAGGAAGTTAATGAAAACAGTCTACAATAAACTTGCATAAGATACCAGGAATACGCCCTCGATCATTCTACATGGTGTCAGAAGTGGCCCATGAGTCATGAAAATTAAATACAGAAGGAAATGGGCGACGACATGGCAAAGTGTAGTCCCCCAACGAGTTTTGCCTTTGACAAGCGGACGGAATGGCTAGATTGGAGACAAAGAGGACGGAAACGTGCAGGTGAGCTTCCTGATTTATGCAATGGGCAACGAAGCAGAAAAAATATATAAATTGTTCACATTTGCTGCAGGTGGACATAGAAACAACTTTGACCGCGTGGTGAAAAAGTTCGGCAAATTTTTTTTCCGAGGAGGAATATTATCCATGAGAGGGCATGTTTTCACCAGCGTGTCCAGCGGCCTGGAGAAAAAGCAGAGTGTTTTATCAAGTCCCTTTATGATCTATCGGAGCACTGTGAGTTCGGTGCCTGCCTGCCTGCCTGAACAGTGGACTGTTCAGCTACAGGTGGATTCCGTCCCAATGGAATTTAAAATTGACACAGGAGCTGATGTCAATGTATTAAGTGAGGAGGCATTTCACACACTTACCCTACTGAGAGCACTGGAACTTGCTGACATTCCTCTGGACAGCCCAGGGGGTGAACTGTTGTGTCTTGGCCGATTTAAATCAACAATTAGCTATAAAGGGAAGGATTACCGCTTCAAACCATTTGTGGTGCGTGGCAGGAATGTCAACAATCTACTCAGTCGGTCACTGTCAGTCAGAATGAACTTGGTGCGACGTGATGACACACACCACCAGAGGACTTCAGCAAGCTTCCAGCTGCAAGGGTTGGAAGGTGTGGAAGTTTTCATGGACACCATCATGGTCTATGGAATCTCGAAAAGGTACTTCAATGTGTTGAATCAGCAGGCCTGAAGCTCAATAAAGAAAAATGCTCCCTCAGACAAAGCCAACTTTGTTTTTTGGGACATCTCATCCATCAGTCAGGGGTCAGACCCTGACAAAGTTGAGGCCATTCGACAGCTGGCCCCACCAAGAAATGTCCAGGAGCTAAAAACAGTCCTGGGCATGGTGAACTACCTGGGGAGGTATGTTCCCAGTCCATCCACAATAGGTCAACCACTAAACGAGCTTTTGAAAAGGAAGAACATCTGGACAGGCGGCATTTGAGAACATTAAGGAGATGCTGACCAGAGTACCGGTCCTTTCCTTCTACGATGTTGCTAAGCCCACAGCTGTGTCCGCCGACGCCAGTAGCTACAGCCTGGGGGGTGTACTGCCCCAACTCCATGGAGAGGAGTGGAAGCTAGTAGCCTACTGCTCCAGACGTCTCACTGAAGCCAAACATGTTAGGCCCAGATTGAGAAAGAGTGTCTGGCTGGCGTATGGGCCTGTGAAAAATTTGACAAGTATGTTTGCGGCTTGGATCAGTATAGGCTTGAGACCAATCACAAACCATAGTACCACTTGTCAACAACAGAAGCCTGGACAACGTTCCTTAAAGATGTCAGTGCTTACTGATGAGGCTGTTGAGGTACAAACCGGTAGCAAAATATGTGCCAGGGAAAACTCTTGTAGTTGCCGATGGCTTGGTCACACGAGGAAACGGGATTGTTATTCCGAAGTCATTAAGAGCAGATATTTTGCAGAAGATACACAATGGACATCAAGGGCTCACAAAGTGCAGAGAAAGGGCCAAAACATCGGCTTGGTGGCCAGGGCTCTCTCTGGGACTTAAGAACATTGTAGAGTCGTGCATGACTTGTCAGGAGCAGAAGTGAGCACAGCAGAAGGAGCCACTAATCTCCACACCACTGCCGGACTGTCCATGGAAACGAATCGCTCTTGACCTTTTTGAACACAAGCACGATTATCTTGTGATATCTGAATACCGGTACTATTCACGGTACCTAGAAATCCTGCATCGACCATCAACGACCAGCGCTCATGTTATTCAGAGACTCAAAACAACCTTTGGTATCCCGGACGAGGTGGTGAGTGACAAAGAACCTCAATTCTCCAGTGCGAAATTTCCAGAAGACGAGACAACCATCTGTTTGATTTGAGAATGCACACTTAGTCATGTTTACGGGACATTTGTGTAATAGTTATGTAGCTTCTGAAAATTTTGATAACAGTAATTGCTTCCCGAGTTATTGTGACAAAGAAAGTACACTTTGCAGTTATTTGAGATAACTTGAAAAGGAGGGAGAGTTCACACATGCATGTAGATGGCAGTATTGCATGTTTAAGAGTGTCACAACATTGCGATATTTACGGCAGAAGAATTGCTTTATGGCAGACCAAAAACATGACTGTTGCTCTTGTTTGTTGTTACCGCACTGGGAGGAAGTTAATGAAAACAGCCTACAATAAACTTGCATAAGAAACCAGGAACACGCTCTCGATCATTCTACACTGCACATGTGCGCCATTGCCGTGCTTGCCCAGCAAGGGGCCCCATATACCTGTACGCGCACTGCTGTGACATCACCTCCTCAGCAGAAGGCAACCGTGTGCCACTAGTGGAGCACAGTGGGACCACGACACTTTGTTTTTTGTTTTGATTGCAAATCGTCCTTAGCTCTCGGCTTTGCTGCAGTTGCACAAACTCTATTAACTTTTAACAATGGTGATAGTGATTGGTGACACTGAATCACTGTGGACCTGAATCTCCATTTTTTTTAACATGAGGAGAAGGCAGCAGATGGAGATCACCCAGGAAAACAAGACCAGCCTGGGGCTCCAAAACGCAAACTTTGGCCACCTGTGTGTGTGTGTGTGTGTGTATGTGTGGAAGGGTTGGGGGGGATTATCACGAGGCCTCCAATTTCCAGTTTGAGGCTGCTGGTTAACCTGCTGTCCCCGTTGCATGCCCCCGTTGTCTTTGCACTACTGCTGCAGCAAAGCCAGTCCTCTGACCCTGAGGTAAACGAGGCGCCAGTTTCAATGGCAAGCAAAGGTCAAAAGCTTCTCCCTTTTGCTTTGGGCGGTTTTGGCCTCTTTCATTTTTGCCAAGGAGGGGCCAAAGAGACTTTTAGAAGGTCCAAGGTCGTGTCCATGACCTCCATCTTATGTGAATCGCTCGGGTCTGAGAGGTTCAGCCACAAGGCCCTCTCACCTGAAACTGCGAGTCCCATCACACGGCCACAGCATTGCGCTGCACCACGAGAAGAACGCAAGAAGAAGTAATTCACCGCACAAGACCTTGTCCCACAGGACAGGGTTTGGAGATCCTGAGTCCATCTACTTCCCCAACTCCTCCAAGATTTCTGCTTGATACGCAAACAGCAGCGCTAGTGCATTTACAGCACAAACAGACTGAGCTGTGTAATTATATGACCTCTGGAAGATGGAGGCTGTGAGGCGGTCTTCTCATCCTTGACAGATGTTGTGACATTGTGTCATTGGAGCATCCATAGTGATACACGCCCAAGGCGATATCCCATAGTGAAACACCGAACAAAGTTAGAAAAATAATTAGTAAGTGAGCGGATGTGGTTGAATGTCACAAAAAGTATGTACACACACAAGTTTTTAGGAATGGGAATTGATAAGATTTTTCCGATTCCGATTCCACTTTCGATTCTGCTTAACAATTAGGTTCTTTATCAGTTCTCTCATCAATTCCGATGGAAAAAAAGATAACAATATGATGATGGATTAGCATCAATATTGTTTAGTTTAGAGCTACATGACCTTACAAAGCCAACAGTGAGGTCTTAAGAGGCACATAGCATAGAAAAAAACTTTAGAAATTAGATTTAAAAAAAACATCTCTGTAGAGTTTAACAAAATAAAACATATGTGGAAATTATACAAGAATGTAACATTCTGTAACATTTTTAAAACTGTTAAGAATCTTTGTCATCGACATAGAAAATATACCATGCAATATTATAGTGCAAAGGTTTGTTTAGATTTACAAGGTGAAAGTAATATAATGACATGGTCTCATGGCATGCAACATTAGACATTTCGAACCTTCTTTTGATATAATGTTGATGTTTATTGCTTACAGCTTATGAAAACCTTAAAATGAAAATCTAAGAAAATGTGGTGTTTTTAAAAAAACAAACTAAAAATCATAAAATTAGTCACTGCTCTGCGTCGTTTCTGGCCGAGTGGTACTAGGGGCAGACATGAACTGGAGCCATTACTGCACACCTCCAAACCAGAATATGTCTCCTTATGCTCATCGAAATGAGAAGGCATTAATTTAAATTTAACAGGTTAGCACTACCATTATAGGCGGTATTTATACATGTTGTATTTACGTCAGATGACTGCTGCTGCCAGGGATGAGATCGGCGCGGTTCAAAAGCATAGACCAGTGGTTCTCTAATGGGGGTACGCGTACCCCTGGGGGTACTTGAAGGTATGCCAAGGGGTACGTGAGATTTTTTTTAAATGTCTGTCAAAAAGAACTGTGAAAAGAAATGCAACAATGCAATATTCAGTGTTGACAGCTAGATTTTTTGTGGACATGTTCCATAAATATTGATGTTAAAGATTTCTTTTTTTGAGAAGAAATGTTTAGAATTAAGTTCATGAATCCAGATGGATCTCTATTACAATCCCCAAAGAGGGCACTTTAAGTTGATGATTACTTCTGTGTGTAGAAATCTTTATTTATAATTGAATCACTTGTTCATTTTTCAACACATTTTTAGTTATTTTTATATCTTTTTTTCAAAATAGTTCAAGAAAGACCACAACAAATGAGCAATATTTTTGCACTGTTATACAATTTAATAAATCAGAAACTGATGACATAGTGCTGTATTTTACTTCGTCTCTTTTTCTTTTTTTTTTAATTAAAAAAATGTTCACATCACTGAAAAAAGGTTGAGAACCACTGGCATAGACCATGGGAAGCATATTGCTCGTATGTCCTCCTCTTGATGAAATAGCAACCTTGGAATTATTAAAAGTAGCGCTGTTGCTGTCTTTTTAGTAAAATGTCAGCAGACCTTGGTGCGCTTTTTCTGCCCGGCAACACGCCATGTTGCTGACGTCATCCCCACCCAGAAGAACCATTAAGAGAACCGCGAGATGAAATGGCAAGCAATTCCAAGGAATTGATACACTTGGAACCGGTTCTGAACAAGAACCGGTTTTTGATTCTAAACCCTAAAAGTTTTTTTGTTTTGTTTTTTAAATACCAATAAATATGCAATATACTTTCCTTGGCAGGAGAAACATCAAATATTGTATTGGTTTCTTAAGAACCCTAATATTGTTATTTGATAGTTTCAAAATGTTTTCCTTCGTCCGTTTAATTTGAAAAGGTTTAGAAACAGTTGTCTCTAAACCCAGTGAGACAGTTGTCTCAAAACCCTATGTAAAACCCAGTCAGATACCATCACTTACTGGATCAAACACAAGCATCCTGCATAGGAGATGGACAGCTTCATGAGTCGCTTGACTGGACAGTGTGTAAAGAACAGGAAGGGATGGCTGCAAACAAAGCAAACATCATGACATCAGCCTTCCCCCAACGTCACATACATTTTACTTATTACATATATTTACATGTATTCCTCCCACCTCCAAAGACATGCACCTGGGGATAGGTTGATTGGCAACACTAAATTGGCCCTAGTGTGTGAATGTGAGTGTGAATGTTGTGTGGCCCTGCGATGAGGTGGCGATTTGTCCAGGGTGTACATCGCCTTCCGCCCGATTGCTGCTGAAATAGGCTCCAGCACCCCCCGCGACCCCAAAAGGGACAAGCGGTAGAAAATGGATGGATGGATTTTTATATATATATATATATATATATATATATATATATATATATATATATATATATATATATATATATATATATATATATATATATATATATATATATATATATATATATATATATATATATATATATAGGCCTCTCAAAAGCAATTAATGGTGAAAAAAAATAAAATGAGGCCTCTCAAAAGCAATTAATGGTGAAAAAAAATAAAATTATATATATATATATATATATATATATATATATATATATATATATATATATATATATATATATATATATATATATATATATATATATATATATATATATATATATATATATATATACAGTGGGGCAAAAAATTATTTAGTCAGCCACCCATTGATTGTCAATGGGTGGCTGACTAAATACTTATTATAAACTGCAACATTTACAAACAGCTGAGAAACAATAATCAAAATAAGTATGGTGCCAGTATGCTGTTTTTTTTCAATAAAATACTGGATAGGATAGAAATGTAGTTTGTCTCTTTTATCCGATTATTAATCGATTAATTGAAGTAATAATTAGTTGCAGCCCTAATATATATATATATATACATATATACACTATATTGCCAAAAGTATTTGGCCACCCATCGAAATGATGAGAATCAGGTGTCCTAGTCACTTGGCCCGGTGTATAAAATCAAGCACTTAGGCATGGAGACTGTTTCTACAAACATTTGTGAAAGGATGGGCCGCTCTCAGTGATTTCCAGCGTGGAACTGTCATAGGATGCCACCTGTGCAACAAATCCAGTCGTGAAATTTCCACGCTCCTAAATATTCCAAAGTCAACTTTGTTATAAGAAAAGTGAAGAGTTTGGGAACAACAGCAACTCAGCCACCAAGTGGTGGGCCACGTAAACTGACGCAGAGGGGTCAGCGGATGCTGAAGCGCATAGTGCAAAGACTTTCTGCACAGTCAGTTGCTACAGAGCTCCAAATTTCATGTGACCTTCCAATTAGCCCACGTAACCTAACCCCTAGTACGCAGAGAGCTCAATGGAATGGGTTTCCATGGCCGAGCAGCTGCATCTAAAATATACATCACCAAGTCCAATGCAAAGTGTGGGATGCAGTGGTGTAAAGCATGTCGCCACTGGACTCTAGAGCAGTGGAGACGCGTTCTCTGGAGTCATTAATCACGCTTTTCCATCTGGCAATCTGATGGACGAGGCTGGGTTTGGAGGTTGCCAGGAGAACTGTGGTTCCTAACGCTACGTCACAGATTACGTGACTGGGTTCCTCATTAACTCTAAAAATGGCTGAAGGAATCTCAGTACTATTTTGATCATATCTATTTTTTCGCAAACTTTGGAAGTCTTTTGGTGTCATAAATCAGATATATATGATAACACGTTTAATATAGAGGCAACTTGTTTTTCCACTCTACTTGTACTTAAAAGTCAAAACATAACTACGACGATGAAGTTCCGCCACAGATTAATTGCTGTAATTTTGTGCTGACAATATAGTCAAATTATTGTTATTCTTAGGAACTCATTTTGTGCATTTGTTCATTAATCACTATTACACCCAGGGCCAAAACAAAATAAAGAATATGTAAATAATGTAACTTTTATATTGATAAAGCTTCATTTGCTTCCATTGCACGTAGGATCAAAATCTATTTCATATGACTTTAATTCACCACTTAACATGTGTGTTGCCTTTTTTCCAGCATGTCTGCAAAAAATGTGTACGGCACAAACAAAGTTTGCAAACTGGTGTGCACATTCTCATGTGAGGTTGTGCTGTTATAGATCTCATACTTTGTGTAGGAAACCCCGTACTAACCATTTCGGGCTATTTTGTGCGTCCGCAAGCCCCATCGATGTGGCGCCAGACGTTTATGATACAGTAGATTTATTGTAACCGAGAGAGACAATGCAAAAATAAAACTAAAGGAAACCATTAGTAACACACTGTGTTGTAATGAATAGGGACATGTACCTGCCATGTCCCCCTCATCAAATCATCTTGTAAATCCAAAGGTCGTCAGTAAAATAATAGTTACGTGACAACTCAACATGAAATACAATATAACTGCAGTATTTACCTGTTTGCTTGGTCCTCTGAGAATGTGCGCACGAGCACCTTCACATGCTGTCCTCATTGCCTCCATAGAGGGAGTTCCCAACAGATCAGTGATCAAATCCAGCTAGAGATGGACAAAAATACAACAATTGCATACTGGATATACAGTATATCCTGCATGTATTCAAAATATTAAACTAATATAAATAAACACAAAACACATTCTGTGATTGTGTTTTGTAGACACTGTTGTATAAACCTTTTTAATTATCTTTAAAATGACACTCCATTTGAAAAGAAACATTGAACATTAAACCTTAAACACAAATATAAATGCAACACAATGTGCACAAAATACCTATTCCTCTCAATCCGTCTGAATTTGTGTTAGCACTTTTTTTTTCTTTAAAAACAGCCTGAAGAACATTTATTTGCACTTGTTTTATTTGTGCATTAATCTGGTTGATATTATAATGGCTGTGTGAATTTGCTGGATATTGGCATCAATGATCAATTATACAATTGTGTACAGCTCCTTGCAACATGGGGCTGTACATTATCATGCTGCAACATGAGGTGATGGTTATGGATCATTGGCACAACAATGGGCCTCATGATGTAATCAAAGTATCTCTGTACATTATCATGCTGCAACATGAGGTGATGGTTATGGATCATTGGCACAACAATGGGCCTCATGATGTAATCAAAGTATCTCTGTGCATTCAAAATGCCCAATATTTTTGCCCATACCGTAACCATACTTGCCAACACTCCCGAATTTTCCGGGAGACTCTCGAATTTCAGTGCTTCTCCCGAAAATCTCCCGGGACAACCATTCTCCCGAATTTCTCCCGATTTCCAGCCGGACAACAGCCATGCCCCTTCCAGGTCCGTGCGGACCTGAGTGAGGACAGCCTGTCGTCACGTCCGCTTGGCCAACCAAAAAGTAACCACAGAACACTATACTGTGTAGTGTTCTGTGGTTACTTTTTGGTTGGCCAACGGTTTACGTTGTATTGCGCACCCTGACGGCAAGTGTGGGAGTCGGTTCTGAAGTATGAAGTAAAGAGACGTAACTTTGTCACCTCGCCTGGTTATTGACTCCAACCCAGAATATTACACAGCCCATGCCTATGCTCCTTCAAAGGCTGTGCTACTGGCTGCAACGCATTGCACTTTCAAATACAACAATGAGTAGAGAGGAGTGTTATGTGTGTGTATACACTGTAGGTGTAAATAAATGAACACTGAAATTCAAGTATTTATTTTATTTATATCTATATATATAATAAAATACATATATATATATATACACACACATATATATATATATATATATATATATATATATATATATATATATATATATATATATATATATATATATATATATATATATATATATATATATATATATATAGCTAGAATTCACTGAAAGTCAAGTATTTGTTTTATTTATATTTTTATATATATATATATATATATATATATATATATATATAAGAAATACTTAAATTTCAGTGAATTCTAGCTATAAATATACTCCTCCCCCTTAACCCCCCCCCCCCCCCCCCCAAATCTCCCGAATTTGGAGGTCTCAAGGTTGGGGCAAGTATGACCGTAACCCAACCACCACTATAGGAAACTCAATCCACAACTGCTCACCCACACAACACAATAAAGGGTGAACGGTTAAAATTGGGATTTATCCATGTATAGAACATCTTTCCAAAGGGTCGGATGCCATGGGACGTGAGCATTTCGACTAACTGTAGTGTAGTCAGGTCCAGATCCCAATGATGACGACGAGCAAGCAGACGTGCTTCGCCAAAACGGTTTCTGACAGTTTGTGCAAAAATTGTTTGGTCATGCAAAACGATTATTGCAGCAGCTGCCGTGTGCCTTGTCAAAGACCCTCTTTGAGGTGAAGACACTGGATGTGGAAATGTAAACATGGTCTGCGGTTGTAAGGTGGATGGATTTGCAGCCAAATTCTCTGAACCGCCTTTGGAGAAAGCTTATGGTAGATAATTAAAAGTTCAATACTCGGGTGACAGCTCTGGTGGGCATTTGTGCAGTCTATGGTGTTGTATTGTGTGATAAATCTGCCCATTTTGGAGTAGCCTTTTATTTACCCACTGGGGTGAGTTATTCCTTGCCCTTATGTGGGCTCTGTACCGAGGATGTCGTTGTGGCTTGTGCAGCCCTTTGAGACACTTTTATTTAGGGCTATATAAATAAACATTGATTGATTGATTGATTGATTGATTGATTGATTGATTGATTGATTTTGGCTAATCAGTTGTGGCACATCAAGATGCTGTCTAATCAGCATCTTGATGTGCCACAACTGTGCGGTAGACGGATTATTTTAGCAAAAGAGAAGCGCTCACTCCAAATTTAGACAGATTTGTGTGAAATTTGCCTTTTGTTTGCCTAAAGTTAAAGTTAGTAAAAGTTTTAGATATTGACTTCAGCTCATGAAAAATGGTAGTAAAAATAACCGTGCTGTGTTTATATTATTGTTCGATGTATTCGTGGGATGAGAAGCACAAAATAATGTGTGCTCTCGCTATTGACTTTGGTTTGGTGTTCTTTGGTAGATTGTCTCTGCAATAAAGAGAAAACAAGACTTTCTGGCAATGTTACAATGTATTCATTTTCCAAAGAAAATGTGTGGCAACAATCATTGTTGAAAAAGGGAAACTCGAAATTTGTTATCATTTCTAGTATGAAAAATGACCACACCAGAATGGTATTGTATGTATCTGAAGTCCTACCTTTTTATCCATCAGAGAGCTGTTTATTACTGTATTTTTCTTATAGTATTTATAGTTTGCAGTGGGTAACAATTGCACTGCAACAGACTCAGGTGTTTTTAATATTTTGTCCATTAGCCAAATGACCAAAAAACACCAAAATACAAACAACATACAGATGCATTACAATTGTATACTACTGCATACTAGCTCCAAAATAATAATGTATTGTACAATTATATTCAAGTATAGAATAAAGAATACACTATTAATATACACTATTTTCATTCAATGTTGAAAATATATCCAAACACACAGGTTTGTCTTTAAAGTAAATAAACAATTAGCTCTGGAAAATTCTCAACAACCAGCTTCCTGGTTGCAGCCAGAAACTTAAAATCAGACTCACCAACATCAGCATCAAGGAGGGTGACTCCCTCATTACAGACAAAATGGAGGTAGCTAGCAGACTTAACACCTTTTTCACCAGCATAGCCGCAACTCTTGTCAACAAGCTGTCCCACCACTCTGGTCGCTTTGGTGTAGAACACATTAAAGCCTTTTACAGAAAGCTAGGAGTATCCAACGATGATTTCAAATTAGAAATGGTCACAGTTGATGAGGTGTTTAAAAAATTGAGCGCGCTCCACCCAAACAAGGCCACCGGCCTTGATAATATTCCCTCCAGATTCCTCAGGGACTCTGCCTCTATCATTGCCCCGATCATCACACACATAATAAACCTATCAATTACACAAGGCCAAGTACCAAAAGATTTTAAGATAGCAAGAGTAACTCCCCTCTTTAAAAAAGGAAGCAAATTGGAACCTGGCAACTACCGACCTGTTTCTATTCTCAGTTCCATTTCGAAAGTAATGGAGAAAATAGTTTATGAACAGGTCGATAGTTACCTTGCCACTAATAAACTCATGTACAAATTCCAATCCGGCTTCAGAACTAAACCACTCCACTGACACATGCCTTCTCTATCTGACCGACCACAGCAAACATGAGGTGGACGCGGGCAAATACTGCGGCATGGTCATGCTGGACCTTCAGAAGGCCTTTGACACCGTTAACCACGCTATACTGTTGGATATGCTCAGAGCAATCGGATTTAAAAAAAACCTCATGGAGCTGGATGCAATCTTACTTGGAGGGGAGGGAGCAGGTGGTAGAGGTAAACGGCACCGTGTCCCCCCCCCCCCCCCCTCTCGGTGAGCTGTGGAGTCCCCCAAGGCAGTATATTGGGACCTTTACTGTTCCTAATATACATAAACGACTTGTCATCGGCATGCGACTGTGAATTGTTTTTGTTTGCGGATGACTCTGCCCTGCTGGTATCCGACAAGGACAAGTCACAGGTGGAGAAAATCCTCAGTACTGAGCTCTGTAGAACTTGCACCTGGCTCGCTGACAACAAGCTATCCATACACTTGGGTAAAACGGAATCCATCCTGTTTGGGTCCCACATCAACCTTAAGAAAGTCAATGACTTCACTATAAAAGTGGGTGACATTGTTATCACCAGGAAAGATGAGGTCACCTACCTAGGTTCCATTCTAGAGGCTAACCTTTCCTGTGATAAAATGGCAACCAAGGTAATCAAAAAGGTTAACCAACGAACGAGATTTCTCTACAGAATCTCCTGTCTGGTCAACAAAAGCACCATGAAGATTCTGGCGGGAACTCTCGTTCAACCCTTTTTCGATTACGCATGCACCTCCTGGTACCCTAGCACCGCCAAAACCCTCAAATCTAAACTCCAAACATCCCAGAACAAGCTAGTCAGGTTACTTCTAGACCTCCACCCCGGATCCCACCTCACTCCTACCCACTTCTCCAAAGTGGGCTGGCTCAAGGTGGAGGACAGAGTAAAACAACTTGCACTGAGCCTAGTCTATAAAATCCACTACACCTCCCTGATACCGAAGTACATGTCAAACTACTTCCTTAACGTAAATGACCGCCATAACCACAACACCAGGGGGAGCTCCATTAACCACGTTAAACCCAGATTCCGAACTAACAAAAGTCTTAACTCATTCTCTTTCTATGCCACATCAATGTGGAATGCGCTCCCAACAGGTATAAAAGAAAGGGCATCTCTATCCTCCTCCAAAACCGCAATAAAAGTTCACCTCCAGGCAGCTACAACCAAAACTAACACCCTCCCCGGATTGCTAATAATCAAATGTAAACAATCAAATGCAGATACTTTTTCTTATGCCTTCTGATCTCTCTCTCTCTCTCTCTCTCTATGTCCACTACTTGCTGTCCATATCCTACCCCCCCCCCCCCTTCCACACCCCTGATTGTAAATAATGTAAATAATTCAATGTGATTATCTTGTGTGATGACTGTATTATGATGATAGCATATATCTGATAGTATATATCTGTATCATGAATCAATTTAAGTGGACCCCGACTTAAACAAGTTGAAAAACTTATTCGGGTGTTACCATTTAGTGGTCAATTGTACGGAATATGTACTTCACTGTGCAACCTACTAATAAAGTCTCATACAATTACTCAATTTACCATTGTTACCAAAACACAATTTTTAAAATCAACTTTGCTTTCACACCCATCTTGAATTCTGATAAAATAGATGGAGCAACAGCAGAGCAATACCAGTGCATCTCTGTCCCACTGAGCAGTACCAGTTACAAGCTCTGCTGGTGGCGGGTAATAATTACAATAATTTTTTAGCTTTATATTTTAAAAATTGTATTTATTGGAAATTCATCCAAGGGATAGATCCCTGTTTTCAATATTACCTATGCAACCCCGTGCCACCAGTTGCTCATGTCTACTGTACCATAGGAAGTACCACAAATGTCTTGATTCACAATTTGCAGTCATCTTAAACCCCCATTAGGGGTATACACACAAACACACACACAAACAAGTTCATTGTAAAGTCTGCTTTGAATGCAGCTTAATACAGTGTTGTTTGTATCAGTCAAAATGATGCCGCACCACAAAGGCACAGTGACAGCACCGCGACTTGACAACAGAAGTACTGTTGTATTTCTGTGTTCCCCACTACCGTGTTTGCATTCTGTATCGCCAGTGTGCGTAGTGGAGACTATGTTCCATAAATACTAGGGCTTTTCAAGTGATGGTAACGCGTTAACTATAAATGTCAATAACGGCACAAATTTTTTTAACGGCCGATTAACGCAAACACTTCCTTTTTGACCCTCCTGCTGTGCCGTAGCGGGGGGGACTTCGCTGCAAATCAAATCAAATCAAATCAACTTTATTTATAGTTCACTTGTTACTGATGAGCCAAAAGCGAGCAGAAATGGACAAAGGAAAGTCTACCTAAAGGAAATATCAGGTTCAAAGCCATGGAAAGTTGTTATCCCGACAAGAAAGGACTATGTTTCGCCATGAGAAGAGGAGACATCCCTGCAGCAAACGCCTGCTGCGCGCATCGTTCAGAGGTGGGTGGTGCTTCACTTCCGTGTTCAGATTACGTGTAAGGTGCAGTGATAACATAACATTTAGATTGTTACTGTCACTGCTTTAGTAAGTAAGATGACATAAAAGCTCAACAGAAATGAAAGATGGTCTTCAGGATGTTGAAATGAGACTTTTTCTACTGAAAACAGTCGATCCGACATCAAAACATGTCAAGACACTTTCTCAAACCAATCACACACTTTTTCGGCTTCAAAATAAAAGCGTTTTAACTTCGTTTAGGATTTCTCCTTAATGTACAGGCTTAATATTAGCCGCCACACCTAACAAAATAAAGTAATATAATGTATTGTAGTGTCCAAAAGAAAACAAACAAAGTCTGACGCTCTTTTTAGCTTTTATGGCCAATTTATGCTAACATCAGGCCCAATTCCAGCAAGTATTTCCACCGTGCAACACGTCTGCTTCCGTTCTTCAGTCCTACACACAACACTTGTTCATTCTCCGCCGACACGGTGTGTTCAAAGACCATGGGAAAATGACCACCATAACACATTAACATACACCAGCTTGCTCTTCGTCATGGACATGGCGCGACAGAATCTAAACAGAATCTCGAAACACGAGTACAGTTGCCAAAAACACCAAAAATAAATGCTAGATTTGTTGCCAATCGTTTTTTAGTACAGAAAAAGTGAGGAGAAAAAGAATTGGAGAAATCTAAAAAAAAAAATATATATATATATATATATATATATATATATATATATATATATATATATATATATATATATATATATATATATATATATATATATATATATATATATATATATATATATTCTAAAATTAGTACATTGTATAATAAGCAGCAACAATTTTAAAATAGAACAAAACGATATTATATAAGAAAAATATACATGTTAATACTATACTTAATAACATATTTGTTTTAAATGTATAATCAGATCCCTTTTTAAAGAATATATACAAAGACATGCAACTGGGGATAGGTTGATTGGTAACACTAAATTGGCCCTAGTGTGTGAATGTGAGTGTGAATGTTGTCTGTCTATCTGTGTTGGCCCTGCGATGAGGTGGCGACTTGTCCAGGGTGTACCCCGCCTTCCGCCCGAATGCAGCTGAGATAGGCTCCAGTGACCCCCCGCGACCCCGAAAAGGGACAAGCGGTAGGAAATGGATGGATTTATAACATGTTCTGGTCGAGTCCTCAATTACAGAATGATTAGCAGGCTCAATATTACATTTTATTAATTAATGGAAGGTTAAAACATTTTCATGCAGCAATATGAAGCCAGCTCCCTGATAATTATCTGACTAGGGTACACTTATTGATGATGAAAAATTATACCTATCTGCGATTAATCGCGATTAATTCTGCGTTAACTATGAACAATCCGATTACTCGCGATTAAATATTTTAGTCGTTTGACAGCCCTAATAAATACCAATCTAGACAGTGCTACTGTAGAATAAATGCAGTATCTGATTACTTGCAAAACACAGTGCACAGTAGAGCTTAAGTAATAAAATAAAACCTTCGATTAGCTTTAGAGGAGTGCATCTCTCCAATTGGGCCATGGGCTTGTTTATTTTACATTTGGCTCGATCGTGTGACCTGTGTACCAGTGCACTCACACCTTTTCAATTAAAACGGATTTTGTTTATTTTTTTACGCCCGTCTTATATATACAAAATTGCTGCACTTTGTGCTAACTTTGAAAAAAGTGTAATGTTGTTATAATCTGGTTGTTGAATGTATGAAATGTGTCTTCAGGAAATCAAAAATTCCTACATGCTTTTGTTTCAGGTAAGTACATTTTTATCTTATGAAAGTAAAAAATTAAGTTCCTAACTATTTTTTTACCTGCTGGATAGGACTTTGGGCTTGGAAGAGAATTCGTCGCCCTAGCAGCTCAGCGAAGATACAGCCCACAGACCAGATATCAATGGAGTTGGCGTAGTGGCGGCTCCCCATTAGGATCTCGGGGGCTCTATAGTATTGAGTCACCACTTCCTGAGTCATGTGCCGCGACTCATCGGTTTCCTCTACCCTGGCCAGGCCAAAATCACAGATCTGAAATAAAGTCATTCAAATGTCACTTCCTATTTAGTTTTATATACAGTCGTGGTCAAAAGTTTACATACACTTGTAAAGAACATAATGTCATGGCACACGTCAAAAGTGGTAAAGGAATGGCTAAATCAAGCTAGAATTAAAGGCCTACTGAAACCCACTACTACCGACCACGCAGTCTGATATTTTATATATCAATGATGAAATCTTAACATTGCAACACATGCCAATACGGCCGGGTTAACTTATAAAGTGCAATTTTATATTTCCCGGGAAACTTCCGGTTGAAAACGTCTATGTATGATGACGTTTGCGCGTGACGTCGATGGTTGAAGCGGAAGTATTCGGACACATTGTATCTCAATACAAACAGCTCTGTTTTCATCGCAAAATTCCACAGTATTCTGGACATCTGTGTTGGTGAATCTTTTGCAATTTGTTTAATGAACAATGGAGACTGCAAAGAAGAAAGCTGTAGGTGGGATCGGTGTATTAGCGGCTGGCTGCAGCAACACAACCAGGAGGACTTTGAGTTGGACAGCAGACGCGCTATCTGACGCTAGCCGCCGACCGCATCGATGATCGGGTGAAGTCCTTCGTCGCGCCGTCGATCGCTGGAACGCAGGTGAGCACGGGTGTTGATGAGCAGATGAGGGCTGGCGTAGGTGGAGCGCTAATGTTTTTATCATAGCTCTGACGAGGTCCCGTAGCTAAGTTGGCTTCAATGGCGTCGTTAGCAACAGCATTGCTAGGCTTCGACAGGCGGCACAGCATTAACCGTGTGGTTACAGGTCCAGTGTTTGGTTCGGTGTCTCCTGATAGTAGTATTGTTGATCTTCTGTCTATCCTTCCAGTCAGGGGCTTATTTATTTTGTTTCTATCTGCATTTAAGCACAATGCTATCACGTTAGCGCCGTAGCTAAAGTGCTTCCCCGATGTATTGTCGTGGAGATAAAAGTCACTGTGAATGTCCATTTCGCGTTCTCGACTCTCATTTTCAAGAGGATATAGTATCTGAGGTGGTTTAAAATACAAATCCGTGATCCACAATAGAAAAAGGAGAAAGTGTGGAATCCAATGAGCCCTTTTACCTAAGTTACGGTCAGAGCGAAAAAAGATACGTCCTGCACTGCACTCTAGTCCTTCACTCTCAAGTTCCTCATCCACAAATCTTTCATCCTCGTTTAAATTAATGGGTAATCGTCGCTTTCTCGGTCCGAATCGCTCTCGCTGCTGGTGTAAACAATGGGGAAATGTGAGGAGCCCTTCAACCTGCGACGTCCCGCTACTTCCGGTACAGGCAAGGCTTTTTTTATCAGCGACCAAAAGTTGCGAACTTTATCGTCAATGTTCTCTACTAAATCCTTTCAGCAAAAATATGGCAATATCGCGAAACGATCAAGTATGACACATAGAATGGATCTGCTATCCCCGTTTAAATTTTAAAAAATAATTTCAGTAGGCCTTTAAGATTTTAGAATGGCCTTCCCAAAGTCCTGACTTAAACGTGTGGACATTGCTGAAGAAATAAGTCCATGTCAGAAAACCAACAAATTTAGCTGAACTGCACCATTTTGTCAAGAGGAGTGGTCAAAAATTCAACCAGAAGCTTGCCAGAAGCTTGTGGATGGCTACTAAAAGCGCTGTATTGCAGTGAAACTTGCCAAGGGACATGTAACCAAATATTAGCATTGCTGTATGTATACTTTTGACCAAGCAGATTTGGTCACATTTTCAGTAGACCCCTAATAAATGTATAAAAGAACCAAACTTCATGAATGTTTTTTGTGACCAACAAATATGTGCTCCAATCACTCTATCACAAAAAAATAAGAGTTGTAGAAATTATTGGAAACTCAAGACAGCCATGCCATTATGTTCTTTACAAGTGTATGTAAACTTTTGACCAGGACTGTACATTGGTAACAATGTTCACATAGCTGTAGCTGGAAAAGTAAAAACTTCCTACACCATTGGATGTTGTAGGAAAGTGAAGAGAGCCCAATAGCATCAATAAAATGCACTACCCAAATAAAACTAAGGACTGAATCAGAGACTTGATAATAACAATGTAAAAATAATTTGAGAGCTACAAAACAAATAACTAACAATGAGTGTATGTCTACGCACCTTTAGTACACAGTTGCTGTTGACCAAGAGGTTGCCTGGTTTAATATCTCGATGAAGGATGCCAGCAGAATGAAGGTATTTAAGTCCTGGTCATGGTAGTTGTGGCGGATGACAAAAATGAAACGTTTTTACATATTTTCTGATTATATTGACTGAATGATTTGCAGTAGTCAAAAGTACTATCAAAGGGCTGCACAAAAATGTATGGATTTACACTAACATGCAATCTAATTTCTAAATTGACCTTTTTTTTTTTTCTTCTTCACTCACGCTGCACTTTTGTGACACTTTCTTTTTGCTCTTCCCTTGTGCCCCAGTGGGCCTGGTCTGTTTCTTTCCGCTGACGGCCAATACCACCTGTCAGGCTCATTATGGATAGTCTTTATTGGAATTTCTATCAATTAAATCCCCTGTCAACTATCCTTCCTAAGCCTCTCATGCGGTAAGAAAGTCCACTGGAAGTTTCTTTAAAACTGAACATTATATTTAAGGCTGAAACGACGCGTCGACGTAGTCGACGTCATCGGTTACGTAAATACGTCGACGCCGTTTTTGTGCGTCGACGCGTCGCATAATGACGTCACATTACCGTCATGGCGAAGCGCAAAGCAGACGATCAAAGAAGACGATGCGAGCGGTGCGAGCGAGGGGGGAAAAGCATGCCAAAAGTGGTCAAAAGTGTGGGAGTATTTCAATAAACGGCCTAATAATGTTGTTGTATGCACACTGTGTCGAGCGGAAATGGCCTATCATAGCAGCACAACGGCTATGAACGAACATTTGAAAAGAAAACCATCAACTAGTCAATCGTCCGCGCGAGCATACGTTGTCATCATTACACAAAAACATGAATGTGTCATTTGTATCTGCTAGGGGTGTAACGGTACGTGTTTTGTATTGAACCGTTTCGGTACGGGGCTTTCGGTTCGGTACGGGGGTGTACCGAACGAGTTTCTAAGCTAAAGTCTTAACAAGCTGCTTTGCTCCGTCTGCCTCTGTCTCAGCACGCAGCATTGTCCCACCCACACAACCATCTGATTGGTACACACGAAGCATTATCAGCCAATCAGCAGTGCGTATTCAGAGCGCATGTAGTCAGCGCTTCAGGGTGGAGCAGATAGGTGTTTAGCAGGTGAGCATCAGGCAGCGGACTCTCCCCAAATGACAATAAACACCTCCCAGTCAACTACTAGTAACATCACTATGAGCCCGTTGACCTTCTAGAAACTTAAACTGCAGCTCAGCTCACTCGCAATCCTGGCTTGAGGTGAAGGCTAATTAGCTCTCAGTTCCAGCCACATCGACCCCTTTTGAGCGCCTATTTTCAGCTGCTGGGAATATTGTAAACAAGAAAAGAACCAAAGCATGTAGACATGCTAACCTTTCTTCATTACAACTGTTAGACACTCACTGGAATGAGTAGAATTGGTTATTGTGTACTGTGTTGGACTGGATGTTTATTTTGCACATTTTAAAAGCAATACTTAATGTTTACAGTGCTCCAGAATATTTATATTGGCACTTTTTTGTATTGGATGTTTATCTTTATTTTTGCACATTTTAGCAAATAAGCAATACTTTCACTTTTGTTGAAATGTTTACACTGTTACAGAATATTTCGTTTTGCACTTTTTTGTATTGGATGTTTATCTTTATTTTTGCACATTTTAAAGCAAAATAAGCAATACTTTTACTTTTGAAATGCTTATACTATTGCAGAATATTAAGATTTGCACTGGATGTTGACTTTTATATTTGCACATTAAAAAGCAAATAAGCTACTTTTAATTTTTTTAAATGTTAAAAGTTTTAAATGTTTACATTGTTACAGAATATTTAGTCATGTTGTTGTCAATGTTGACTGAGTGGCCATACTTCTTTTTTTTTGTAAATAAAAGCCATGCCTTTTGAAAAAACGGGCCTACATTTATTTTTTCATCATTTTGAATAAAAAAGTAATCGGTAAAAGGAAAAATAATCTATAGATTAATCGAAAAAATAATCTATAGATTAACCGATTAATCGAAAAAATAATCTATAGATTAATCGATAGAAAAATAATCGTTAGCTGCAGCCTTAATTATATTGAGGAGTCTTATAATAATGAGCACAGACTTTTGCCAGGCGTTATGTCGCAATAGTAAAAAAAGTCCACAATCCTGCTCCCGATCACCCTCAAAATTGATTCACTTTGGCCCTCACGCACAAAAACCTGTCATAAGCCCTTTTTCACGGAAAAGTGTAGATGTATCAAGATTGACGTTGCCGTGGAAATCTGCGGTGCCTCACGCCAACATCATGCTTCAAATACGCACATTTCTACAGGGTGTGGATACTTAAAGAGGAACTTCATTTTTTTTTTTAAATGTGCCTATAATTCACAATCCTTTACACATTTTGTTGTCAATTACACAAATTATATTCATATAGGGGGTGATCAGAGTCACCCACCTCTTCTAAAGTTGTACGAATCATTGCAGTGATTATCTTTTCAAACAGGGTGTAGAACTACTTAATCTCTGTTCTGTTTTGGCTGTGCACATCCATCTTCTTCATCACCTTCTTCCTGATGCCCAACAATGTATTTTTTATTTGAGCCTGTGTACGGTTTTCTGAGCACGCAGCAAACCGTATTCTCAGACGGGACCCTTTTTTGATCACTTGATACAGGAGAAAGAAGCACCTCCAACTGAGTCATACTTAATTGTGATGGGCAGAGCTTGCATAGTTCAGGCACATGGCTAATTTTAATATGTTTTGCGTATTTACAAGGGGGCGTGGCCTGGGCGTGCACAGGCATCTGGGTTATAAATTCCACGTTGATTGCTTGGATTTGTTTGTGCATGCACTTTAATACATTTGAATTGTTTTTCTTGCGTACAATGTTTTCTGGATAGGAACGTATGCCTTTTTTAGCAGGAATTCCATGCAACTCTAAATACATGAGGCCCCTGACATTTCCTTAAAGGTGAATCAAAACACACCCATCATTTTTTGAGCAACGTGTAACGGAATGACAGAAGTGGAGTGAACACTCTTGTTAGTCAGCCACTCATTGTTGTGCCACTAGAACACACACACAAAAGAGGCTTTTACTGTACCGCAAAACATACAACGCTGTAGGCTCAGGCCCAAAATCTAATTAGATGTTCCTTATCATATTTTGGACACTTACTGAATGTTCTGCCCATACTTTTGAGTTATGTTGCTAACTTACTATTAGACAAACCAACGGCAACAATTACATTAACCACAACCACAATTAGAAAGGCTTTGGTCATGTTCGAGTCAATTTAGATCAGTGGTTCTAAACCTGGGTTCGATCGAACCCTAGGGGTTCGGTGAGTCGGGCTCAGGGGTTCGGTGGAGGACAAGACACACCCGACTCATCGTGTAAATAAAAACTTCTCCCTGTCGGCGTATTACGGATACGCAAATTAGTAACATATTGGCTCTTAAGTAGTCATTATTAAGTACTTATTAATGCTTTATTCGGCATGGCCTTATTATAAGCCTAACCCTCTAACCCTGGCCCTAACCCTCTAACCCTAAACAAATAACTCTAAATTAAGTCTTTGTTACTTAGAATATGTTCCCCTAGTGTCCAAAAAACTCTAAATTAAGTCTTTGTTACTTAGAATATGTTCCGCATACTAAAGTGTTACCAAAAACATATAACTTCGTCTTGAATTTAATTTTTCACTAAAGAAGGGTTCGGTGAATGTGCATATGAAACTGGTGGGGTTCGGTACCTCCAACAAGGTTAAGAACCACTGATTTAGATACAGCAGTTTATATTTTCGAAATCTAGTGATGTTTGGAGCATTCGAGGGTTTAATTTGATTTTCAACGTATACAATCAAACACAAGTGATATTAAAGACCACAATTTGACAACAAACATTATGTATGTTTTCAAACTAATAACAATTGTGTGATTACTCCAAAACATGGCCTTATGCATGGTGAATGAACACGTTTGATAAAAAAAATAAAAAAAATCACCCAAGGGGATCGCGATATCAATTCGATGCAACAAAATCATGAGTCACGTTTTTTGCGGTATTGTACAGCCCTACATCAACACAACAATCATGTTAGCAAATATTTACATATCGGTCTCAGGCAGCAGTTCTTTCAAAATGTTAATAACAATGATTAGGTATACATAAAAAAGTATCTTACCTCGTAGAATTTGATAGAGAAAAACTTTGGCGTGGTCTGAGCTCAGAGGCTGTGGTGAGACAATGATCTTGTGCAAGTCGCTTTGCATCAGTTCAGTCACAACATAACTGGCCATTGGTAAGTTAAGGCAAAATGGAAAACATAAGCAAGAGCATAAAGAAAGAAAGACATTATCATGGGCTAAGTAGGTAAATGCAATGTTTTTTACGCTAATATATTTAAGATGCTACAAAGAAATAAACTAAAGCACTAATGGGGAAAGGTTTAAGTCTGGCTGCGGAAAAAAAAAATTGCAACTCAGCTCAGGGATATACTATGGTCTACTATGTGTGGTGTATACAATATCCTTTATATACAGCAGCGTGATGTGAGTTCCCCTGTGTGGTAATCAGTATAGTATACAAGTTTTAAACTGTATTAACAGGATGCTAGTACGCGCAGCTGGGATGGGCTCGAGCACCCCGAGAGGGGAAAGTGGTACAAAATAGAAGGATGGAAGGACGTTAGTGCATGCAGATACAGTACATGGGTGAGCAACCTAATTTGTTGAGGAATTAGCAATTGTACCACATTATTTCATCAAACTAAAACAGCGAGCAACTTCCCCAAATTTCCCTTCCATGCTTAAAATCGAGACCTGAACAGACCACTGCTATACTTTCAACTTGAGTTGCAAAATGGGTTCAAACATTTGGTTATGGTATTATTTCAGACATGCATAGTTACAATATGGTATACTATTTACGGTTGCACATTTCAGCCTGTCTGAAAAGGAATCAGAAGTAACAGAGCGTTACACATACATTTCTGAATATCCGGCTGGGACCTCCAAAGACATGCACCTGGGGATAGGCTGATTAGCAACACAAAATTGGCCCTAGTGTGTGAATGTGAACAGTTGTTGGCCCTGCGATAAGGTGGTGACTTGTCCAGGGTGTATCCTGCCTTCTGCTCGAGTGCAGCTGGTATAGGCCCCATCCTGTTTACATAGTCCATTACTGGCTAGACACGCTTTTTAGTGCTGCAGCGTGTTTCTTTTTTCGCCATTCACCATTTTGTCTATTTTGCTTACTCAATATGGGTCCAAAAAAGCCAACAACACAGCCTGGAAAGAAGGAGGGAATCGCTGTGGACTTATAAATGACTTTTTACGAGGAGTACGCCGTTAACGACATCATGGGTCACTTTTGACAAATTTAAAAGCCATGCTAAAAACAAGGCACTTTGGACAGATTCCTGGTGCAGCAAGGACCAAGTGAAGTCCAGTCTAGTCCAATTGAGACCAACACAGTAGGAAGAGAGGAGCAGGAACCCTGGAAGAAGACTCTCTTTCGGAGCAGTAACACACTGCTGCTCCTCCCTGCTTCTTCCTCTTTCTAGTTTCTACCTCCAATCCCTTTCTGCATTCATCATAATTCATCTCCTATTGTTGCCTGCATGCCACAAATATTCGCCAACAAAAGGTCAAATGGATTTTACAGGGTTTTTTTGTAGGAACATAGTTAACATTTTTGAGAGCACCAAAGAGGGACTTTTGTGTGTGTGTGCGTGCATCATCAGTTCAGCTAACCGCTGATGTTGTGTTGCTTGGATAATGCTGTAAAGAGATTGTTGATCCTACACCCCCTTGTTAGGTTTGTTTGATATACCGTCTTCAAAGTGTGTATTTCTTTAATAAAATTGGGACTTCAATTGAGGCTACTGTTTATATAGGAAACTCTGCTTTACTATACAAACTTGTCGGTTTACAAACCATGTTCAAGAACCAATTAAGTTAGGAAATCAAGAGTCCACTGTACTTTGTAAACACCCTTGAGTTTGAAAATGTTCTTAAACTGGATCATATTAGTACATTGACTTATTTGCTAAATCTATTTCATAATTCAACTCCACATACTGATATGTGAAAGGTTTTGCAGTACAGAAGAGCCTGTATGTGTTGTACATGCATACAAATATTTGAAGTTATATTTGTCCTCTTTTTTAAGAATAATTGTTGTACAGCGTTGAGTAGCAAGTTATTGTTAGCTTTGTGCATAATTTTAGCTGTTTGCAAATGTGCCAGATCATTGAATTTCAATATTTGTTTTTTTTAAAAGGGTTTGAGGGTGTTTTATAACCAACATTATGAATTATTCTAACTGACGTCTTTTTAAAAGGGCTAGTGAATGAGGAATATTTTTGTAATTATTTCCATTATTTGTACACAATAAGAACAATAGAGAATATGGAGTGATTTTCGGTCCAGAACATATTTTACTTTATTCATTATTAAAGTGTTTCTTGCCAACTGTATTTGAATAGAAGATTTCCAATTCATTTTATCATGTATTTTTATGACTAAAATGTGATTTATTTTACCCTGTTAATGTCTACGCTGTTCACTTGTATTTGTGTTTGACTCTTACACCTACTGTTACTGAACTGCATTATTTTAGTTTTTCTTATGTTCAGGGACAGTCTGTTTTTGTCAAACCAACTCTTTAATTTGTTTGTGTT